>NC_064615.1:1124586143-1124889173 GCF_023898315.1 Schistocerca nitens
GTTCCGAGTATCTCTTTTCCGATGCATTATTCCTCCTTTACTGCATCCCTCGCTCCCTCACATTGACGAATTAACACACAATTTGCGTCCATATGAAATACTCTGTATTCCCAGCATTGTCCTTCTACATCGAAATACGTTTCTACGGAAACAATAGGATTTTCTTTGGGGTTCCGCGTATCTCTTTTCCGATGCATTATTCCTCCTTTACTGCATCCCTCGCTCCCTCACATTGACGAATTAATACACAAATTGCGTCCATATGAAATACTCTGGGTTCCCTGCATTGTCCTTCTAAATCAGGATTCGTTTCTACGGAAACGTTAGGATTTTCTTTGGGGTTCCGAGTATCTCTTTTCCGATGCATTATTCCTCCTTTACTGCATCCCTCGCTCCCTCACATTGACGAATTAACACACAATTTGCGTCCATATGAAATACTCTGTATTCCCTGCATTGTCCTTCCAAATCGAGATACGTTTCTACGGAAACGATAGGATTTTCTTTGGGGTTCCGCGTATCTCTTTCCCGATGCATTATTCCTCCTTTACTGCATCCCTCGCTTCCTCACATTGACGAATTGACACACAATTTGCGTCCATATGAAATACTCTGGATTCCCTGCATTGTCCTTCTAAATCGAGATACGTTTCTACGGAAACGATAGGATTTTCTTTGGGGTTCAGAGTATCTCTTTTCCGATGCATTATTCCTCCTTTACTGCATCTCTCGCTCCCTCACATTGACGAATTAACACACAATTTGCGTCCATATGAAATACTCTGGATTCCCTGCATTGTCCTTCTAAATCAAGATCCGTTTCTACGGAAACGATAGGATTTTCTTTGGGGTTCCGAGTATGTCTTTTCCGATGCATTATTCCTCCTTTACTGCATCAATCGCTCCCTCACATTGACGAATAAACACACAATTTGCGTCCATATGAAATACTCTGGATTCCCTGCATTGTCCTTCTAAATCGAGATACGTTTCTACGGAAACGATAGGATTTTCTTTGGGGTTCCGCTTATCTCTTTTCCGATGCATTATTCCTCCTTTACTGCATCCCTCGCTGCCTCACATTGACGAATTAACACACAATTTGCGTCCATATGAAATACTCTGGATTCCCTGCATTGTCCTTCTAAATCGAGATACGTTTCTATGGAAACGATAGGTTTTTCTTTGGGGTTCCGAGTATCTCTTTTCCGATGCATTATTCCTCCTTTACTGCATCCCTCGCTCCCTCACATTGACGAATTAACACACAAATTACGTCCATATGAAATACTCTGGGTTCCCTGCATTGTCCTTCTAAATCGGGATTCGTTTCTACGGAAACGATAGGATTTTCTTTGGGGTTCCGAGTATCTCTTTTCCGAAGCATTATTCCTCCTTTACTGCATCCCTCGCTCCCTCACATTGACGAATTAACACACAATTTGCGTCCATATGAAATACTCTGGATTCCCTGCATTGTCCTTCTAAATCGAGATACGTTTCTACGGAAACGATAGGATTTTCTTTGGGGTTCCGAGTATCTCTTTTCGGAAGCATTATTCCTCCTTTACTGCATCCCTCGCTCCCTCACATTGACGAATTAACACACAATTTGCGTCCATATGAAATACTCTGGATTCCCTGCATTGTCCTTCTAAATCGAGATACGTTTCTACGGAAACGATAGGATTTTCTTTGGGGTTCCAAGTATCTCTTTTCCGATACATTATTCCTCCTTTACTGCATCCCTCGCTCCCTCACATTGACGAATTAACAAACAATTTGCGTCCATATGAAATACTCTGGATTCATTGCATTGTCCTTCTAAATCGAGATACGTTTCTACGGAAACGATAGGATTTTCTTTGGGGTTCCGAGTATCTCTTTTCCGATGCATTATTCCTCCTTTACTGCATCCCTCGCTCCCTCACATTGACGAATTAACACACAATTTGCGTCCATATGAAATCCTCTGGATTCCCTGCATTGTCCTTCTAAATCGAGATACGTTTCTACGGAAACGATAGGATTTTCTTTGGGGTTCCGAGTATCTCTTTTCCGATGCATTATTCCTCCTTTACTGCATCCCTCGCTCCCTCAAATTGACGAATTAACACACAATTTGCGTCCATATGAAATCCCCTGGATTCCCTGCATTGTCCTTCTAAATCGAGATACGTTTCTATGGAAACGATTGGATTTTCTTTGGGGTTCCGAATATCTGTTTTCCGATGCATTATTCCTCCTTTACTGCATCCCTCGCTCCCTCACATTGACGAATTAACACACAAATTGCGTCCATATGAAATACTCTGGGTTCCCTGCATTGTCCTTCTAAATCGGGATTCGTTTCTACGGAAACGTTAGGATTTTCTTTGGGGTTCCGAGTATCTCTTTTCCGATGCATTATTCCTCCTTTACTGCATCCCTCGCTCCCTCACATTGACGAATTAACACACAATTTGCGTCCATATGAAATACTCTGGATTCCCTGCATTGTCCTTCTAAATCGAGATACGTTTCTACGGAAACGATAGGATTTTCTTTGGGGTTCCGAGTATCTCTTTTCCGATGCATTATTCCTCCTTTACTGCATCCCTCGCTCCCTTACATTGTCGAATTAACACACAATTTGCGTCCATATGAAATACTCTGGATTCCCTGCATTGTCCTTCTAAATCGAGATACGTTTCTACGGAAACGATAGGATTTTCTTTGGGGTTCCGAGTATCTCTTTTCCGATGCATTATTCCTCCTTTACTGCATCCCTCGCTCCCTCACATTGACGAATTAACACACAATTTGCGTCCATATGAAATACTCTGGATTCCCTGCATTGTTCTTCT
The DNA here is from genome assembly GCF_023898315.1 of Schistocerca nitens. Lineage (NCBI taxonomy): Eukaryota > Metazoa > Arthropoda > Insecta > Orthoptera > Acrididae > Schistocerca > Schistocerca nitens. Next base: position 1,124,588,990 of record NC_064615.1, read on the forward strand.
AAATCGAGATACGTTTCTACGGAAACGATAGGATTTTCTTTGGGGTTCCGAGTATCTCTTTTCCGATGCATTATTCCTCCTTTACTGCATCCCTCGCTCCCTCAAATTGACGAATTAACACACAATTTGCGTCCATATGAAATCCTCTGGATTCCCTGCATTGTCCTTCTAAATCGAGATACGTTTCTATGGAAACGATAGGATTTTCTTTGGGGTTCCGAATATCTCTTTTCCGATGCATTATTCCTTCTTTACTGCATCCCTCGCTCCCTCACATTGACGAATTAACACACAAATTGCGTCCATATGAAATACTCTGGGTTCCCTGCATTGTCCTTCTAAATCGGGATTCGTTTCTACGGAAACGTTAGGATTTTCTTTGGGGTTCCGAGTATCTCTTTTCCGATGCATTATTCCTCCTTTACTGCATCCCACGCTCCCTCACATTGACGAATTAACACACAATTTGCGTCCATATGAAATACTCTGGATTCCCTGCATTGTCCTTCTACATCGAAATACGTTTCTACGGAAACAATAGGATTTTCTTTGGGGTTCCGCGTATCTCTTTTCCGATGCATTATTCCTCCTTTACTGCATCCCTCGCTCCCTCACATTGACGAATTAATACACAAATTGCGTCCATATGAAATACTCTGGGTTCCCTGCATTGTCCTTCTAAATCAGGATTCGTTTCTACGGAAACGTTAGGATTTTCTTTGGGGTTCCGAGTATCTCTTTTCCGATGCATTATTCCTCCTTTACTGCATCCCTCGCTCCCTCACATTGACGAATTAACACACAATTTGCGTCCATATGAAATACTCTGTATTCCCTGCATTGTCCTTCCAAATCGAGATACGTTTCTACGGAAACGATAGGATTTTCTTTGGGGTTCCGCGTATCTCTTTCCCGATGCATTATTCCTCCTTTACTGCATCCCTCGCTTCCTCACATTGACGAATTGACACACAATTTGCGTCCATATGAAATACTCTGGATTCCCTGCATTGTCCTTCTAAATCGAGATACGTTTCTACGGAAACGATAGGATTTTCTTTGGGGTTCAGAGTATCTCTTTTCCGATGCATTATTCCTCCTTTACTGCATCTCTCGCTCCCTCACATTGACGAATTAACACACAATTTGCGTCCATATGAAATACTCTGGATTCCCTGCATTGTCCTTCTAAATCAAGATCCGTTTCTACGGAAACGATAGGATTTTCTTTGGGGTTCCGAGTATGTCTTTTCCGATGCATTATTCCTCCTTTACTGCATCAATCGCTCCCTCACATTGACGAATAAACACACAATTTGCGTCCATATGAAATACTCTGGATTCCCTGCATTGTCCTTCTAAATCGAGATACGTTTCTACGGAAACGATAGGATTTTCTTTGGGGTTCCGCTTATCTCTTTTCCGATGCATTATTCCTCCTTTACTGCATCCCTCGCTGCCTCACATTGACGAATTAACACACAATTTGCGTCCATATGAAATACTCTGGATTCCCTGCATTGTCCTTCTAAATCGAGATACGTTTCTATGGAAACGATAGGTTTTTCTTTGGGGTTCCGAGTATCTCTTTTCCGATGCATTATTCCTCCTTTACTGCATCCCTCGCTCCCTCACATTGACGAATTAACACACAAATTACGTCCATATGAAATACTCTGGGTTCCCTGCATTGTCCTTCTAAATCGGGATTCGTTTCTACGGAAACGATAGGATTTTCTTTGGGGTTCCGAGTATCTCTTTTCCGAAGCATTATTCCTCCTTTACTGCATCCCTCGCTCCCTCACATTGACGAATTAACACACAATTTGCGTCCATATGAAATACTCTGGATTCCCTGCATTGTCCTTCTAAATCGAGATACGTTTCTACGGAAACGATAGGATTTTCTTTGGGGTTCCGAGTATCTCTTTTCGGAAGCATTATTCCTCCTTTACTGCATCCCTCGCTCCCTCACATTGACGAATTAACACACAATTTGCGTCCATATGAAATACTCTGGATTCCCTGCATTGTCCTTCTAAATCGAGATACGTTTCTACGGAAACGATAGGATTTTCTTTGGGGTTCCAAGTATCTCTTTTCCGATACATTATTCCTCCTTTACTGCATCCCTCGCTCCCTCACATTGACGAATTAACAAACAATTTGCGTCCATATGAAATACTCTGGATTCATTGCATTGTCCTTCTAAATCGAGATACGTTTCTACGGAAACGATAGGATTTTCTTTGGGGTTCCGAGTATCTCTTTTCCGATGCATTATTCCTCCTTTACTGCATCCCTCGCTCCCTCACATTGACGAATTAACACACAATTTGCGTCCATATGAAATCCTCTGGATTCCCTGCATTGTCCTTCTAAATCGAGATACGTTTCTACGGAAACGATAGGATTTTCTTTGGGGTTCCGAGTATCTCTTTTCCGATGCATTATTCCTCCTTTACTGCATCCCTCGCTCCCTCAAATTGACGAATTAACACACAATTTGCGTCCATATGAAATCCCCTGGATTCCCTGCATTGTCCTTCTAAATCGAGATACGTTTCTATGGAAACGATTGGATTTTCTTTGGGGTTCCGAATATCTGTTTTCCGATGCATTATTCCTCCTTTACTGCATCCCTCGCTCCCTCACATTGACGAATTAACACACAAATTGCGTCCATATGAAATACTCTGGGTTCCCTGCATTGTCCTTCTAAATCGGGATTCGTTTCTACGGAAACGTTAGGATTTTCTTTGGGGTTCCGAGTATCTCTTTTCCGATGCATTATTCCTCCTTTACTGCATCCCTCGCTCCCTCACATTGACGAATTAACACACAATTTGCGTCCATATGAAATACTCTGGATTCCCTGCATTGTCCTTCTAAATCGAGATACGTTTCTACGGAAACGATAGGATTTTCTTTGGGGTTCCGAGTATCTCTTTTCCGATGCATTATTCCTCCTTTACTGCATCCCTCGCTCCCTTACATTGTCGAATTAACACACAATTTGCGTCCATATGAAATACTCTGGATTCCCTGCATTGTCCTTCTAAATCGAGATACGTTTCTACGGAAACGATAGGATTTTCTTTGGGGTTCCGAGTATCTCTTTTCCGATGCATTATTCCTCCTTTACTGCATCCCTCGCTCCCTCACATTGACGAATTAACACACAATTTGCGTCCATATGAAATACTCTGGATTCCCTGCATTGTTCTTCTAAATCGAGATACGTTTCTACGGAAACGATAGGATTTTCTTTGGGGTTCCGAGTATCTCTTTTCCGATGCATTATTCCTCCTTTACTGCATCCCTCGCTCCCTCAAATTGACGAATTAACACACAATTTGCGTCCATATGAAATCCTCTGGATTCCCTGCATTGTCCTTCTAAATCGAGATACGTTTCTATGGAAACGATAGGATTTTCTTTGGGGTTCCGAATATCTCTTTTCCGATGCATTATTCCTTCTTTACTGCATCCCTCGCTCCCTCACATTGACGAATTAACACACAAATTGCGTCCATATGAAATACTCTGGGTTCCCTGCATTGTCCTTCTAAATCGGGATTCGTTTCTACGGAAACGTTAGGATTTTCTTTGGGGTTCCGAGTATCTCTTTTCCGATGCATTATTCCTCCTTTACTGCATCCCACGCTCCCTCACATTGACGAATTAACACACAATTTGCGTCCATATGAAATACTCTGGATTCCCTGCATTGTCCTTCTAAATCGAGATACGTTTCTACATAAACGATAGGATTTTCTTTGGGGTTCCGAGTATCTCTTTTCCGATGCATTATTCCTCCTTTACTGCATCCCTCGCTCCCTTACATTGACGAATTAACACACAATTTGCGTCCATATGAAATACTCTGGATTCCCTGCATTGTCCTTCTAAATCGAGATACGTTTATACGGAAACGATAGGATTTTCTTTGGGGTTCCAAGTATCTCTTTTCCGATACATTATACCTCCTTTACGGCATCCCTCGCTCCCTCACATTGACCAATTAACACCTAATTTGCGTCCATATGAAATACTCTGGATTCCCTGCATTGTCCTTCTAAATCGAGATATGTTTCTACGGAAACGATAGTATTTTCTTTGGGGTTCCGAGTATCTCTTTTCTGATGCATTATTCCTCCTTTACTGCATCCCTCGCTCCCTCACATTGAAGAATTAACACACAATTTGCGTCTATATGAAATACTCTGGATTCCCTGCATTGTCCTTCTAAATCGAGATACGTTTCTACGGAAACGGTAGGATTTTCCTTGGGGTTCCGAGTATCTCTTTTCCGATGCATTATTCCTCCTTTACTGCATCCCTCGTTCCCTCACATTGACGAATTAACACTCAATTTGCGTCCATATGAAATACTCTGGATTCCCTGCATTGTCCTTGTAAATCGAGATACGTTTCTACGGAAACGATAGGATTTTCTTTGGGGTTCCGAGTATCTCTTTTCCGGTGCATTATTCCTCCATTACTGCATCCCTCGCTCCCACACAGTGACGAATTTACACACAATTTGCGTCCATATGATATACTCTGGATTCCCTGCATTGTCCTTCTAAATCGAGATACGTTTCTACGGAAACGATAGGATTTTCTTTGGGGTTCCGAGTATCTCTTTTCCGATGCATTATTCCTCCTTTACTGCATCCCTCGCTCCCTCACATTGACGAATTAACACACAATTTGCGTCCATATGAAATACTCTGGATTCCCTGCATTGTCCTCCTAAATCGAGATACGTTTCTACCGAAAAGATAGGATTTTCTTTGGGGTTCCGAGTATCTCTTTTCCGATGCATTATTCCTCCTTCACTGCATCCCTCGCTCCCTCACATTGACGAATTAACACACAATTTGCGTCCATATGAAATACTCAGGATTCCCTGCATTGTCCTTCTAAATCGAGATACGTTTCTACGGAAACGATAGGATTTTCTTTGGGGTTCCGAGTATCTCTTTTCCGATGCATTATTCCTCCTTTACTGCATCCCTCGCTCCCTCACATTGCCGAATAAACACACAAATTGCGTCCATATGAAATACTCTGGGTTCCCTGCATTATCTTTCTAAATTGAGATACATTTCTACGGAAACGAGAGGATTTTCTTTTGGGAGTCGAGTATCTCTTTTCCGGTGCATTATTCCTCCTTTACTGCATCCCTCGTTCCCTCACATTGACGAATTAACACACAATTTGCGTCCATATGAAATACTCTGGATTCCCTGCATTGTCCTCCTAAATCGAGATACGTTTCTACGGAAACGATAGGATTTTCTTTGGGGTTCCGAGTATCTCTTTTCCGATGCATTATTCCTCCTTTACTGCATCCCTCGCTCCCTCACATTGAAGAATTAACACACAATTTGCGTCTATATGAAATACCCTGGATTCCCTGCATTGTCCTTCTAAATCGAGATACGTTTCTACGGAAACGGTAGGACTTTCCTTGGGGTTCCGAGTATCTCTTTTCCGATGCATTATTCCTCCTTTACTGCATCACTCGTTCCCTCACATTGACGAATTAACACACAATTTGCGTCCATATGAAATACTCTGGATTCCCTGCATTGTCCTTGTAAATCGAGATACGTTTCTACGGAAACGATAGGATTTTCTTTGGGGTTCCGAGTATCTCTTTTCCGATGCATTATTCCTCCTTTACTGCATCCCTCGCTCCCCCACAGTGACGAATTAACACACAATTTGCGTCCATATGATATACTCTGGATTCCCTGCATTGTCCTTCTAAATCGAGATACGTTTCTACGGAAACGAAAGGATTTTCTTTGGGGTTCCAAGTATCTCTTTTCCGATGCATTATTCCTCCTTAACTGCATCCCTCGCTCCCTCACATTGAAGAATTAACACACAATTTGCGTCCATATAAAATACTCTGGATTCCCTGCATTGTCCTCCTAAATCGAGATACGTTTTTACGGAAACGATAGGATTTTCTTTGGGGTTCCGAGTATCTCTTTTCCGATGCATTATTCCTGCTTTACTGCATCCCTCGCTCCCTCACATTGACGAATTAACACACAATTTGCGTCCATATGAAATACTCAGGATTCCCTGCATTGTCCTTCTAAATCGAGATACGTTTCTACGGAAACGATAGGATTTTCTCTGGGGTTCCGAGTATCTCTTTTCCGATGCATTATTCCTCCTTTACTGCATCCCTCGCTCCCTCACATTGCCGAATTAACACACAAATTGCGTCCATATGAAATACTCTGGGTTCCCTGCATTATCTTTCTAAATTGAGATACGTTTCTACGGAAACGATAGGATTTTCTTTTGGGAGTCGAGTATCTCTTTTCCGATGCATTATTCCTCCTTTACTGCATCCCTCGCTCCCTCACATTGACGAATTAACACACAATTTGCGTCCATATGAAATACTCTGGATTCCCTGCATTGTCCTTCTAAATCGAGATACGTTTCTACGGAAACGATAGGATTTTCTTTGGGGTTCCGAGTATCTCTTTTCCGATGCATTATTCCTCCTTTACTGCATCCCTCGCTCCCTCACATTGACGAATTAACACACAATTTGCGTCCATATGAAATACTCTGGATTCCCTGCATTGTCCTTCTAAATCAAGATACGTTTCTACGGAAACGATAGGATTTTCTTTGGGGTTCCGAGTATCTCTTTTCCGATGCATTATTCCTCCTTTACTGCATCCCTCGCTCCCTCACATTACGATTTAACACACAATTTGCGTCCATATGAAATACTCTGGATTCCCTGCATTGTCCTTCTAAATCGAGATACGTTTCTACAGAAACGATAGGATTTTCTTTGGGGTTCCGCGTATCTCTTTTCCGATGCATTATTCCTCCTTTACTGCATCTCTCGCTTCCTCACATTGACGAATTAACACACAATTTGCGTCCATATGAAATACTCTTGATTCCCTGCATTGTCCTTCTAAATCGAGATACGTTTCTATGGAAACGATAGGATTTTCTTTGAGGTTCCGAGTATCTCTTTTCCGATGCATTATTCCTCCTTTACTGCATCCCTCGCTCCCTTACATTGTCGAATTAACACACAATTTGCGTCCATATGAAATACTCTGGATTCCCTGCATTGTCCTTCTAAATCGAGATACGTTTCTACGGAAACGATAGGATTTTCTTTGGGGTTCCGAGTATCTCTTTTCCGATGCATTATTCCTCCTTTACTGCATCCCTCGCTCCCTCACATTGACGAACTAAGACACAATTTGCGTCCATATGAAATACTCTGGATTCCCTGCATTGTCCTTCTAAATCGAGATACGTTTCTACGGAAACGATAGGATTTTCTTTGGGGTTCCGAGTATCTCTTTTCCGATGCATTATTCCTCCTTTACTGCATCCCTCGCTCCCTTACATTGTCGAATTAACACACAATTTGCGTCCATATGAAATACTCTGGATTCCCTGCATTGTCCTTCTAAATCGAGATACGTTTCTACGGAAACGATAGGATTTTCTTTGGGGTTCCGAGTATCTCTTTTCCGATGCATTATTCCTCCTTTACTGCATCCCTCGCTCCCTCACATTGACGAATTAACACACAATTTGCGTCCATATGAAATACTCTGGATTCCCTGCATTGTCCTTCTAAATCGAGATACGTTTCTACGGAAACGATAGGATTTTCTTTGGGGTTCCGAGTATCTCTTTTCCGATGCATTATTCCTCCTTTACTGCATCCCTCGCTCCCTCAAATTGACGAATTAACACACAATTTGCGTCCATATGAAATCCTCTGGATTCCCTGCATTGTCCTTCTAAATCGAGATACGTTTCTATGGAAACGATAGGATTTTCTTTGGGGTTCCGAATATCTCTTTTCCGATGCATTATTCCTTCTTTACTGCATCCCTCGCTCCCTCACATTGACGAATTAACACACAAATTGCGTCCATATGAAATACTCTGGGTTCCCTGCATTGTCCTTCTAAATCGGGATTCGTTTCTACGGAAACGTTAGGATTTTCTTTGGGGTTCCGAGTATCTCTTTTCCGATGCATTATTCCTCCTTTACTGCATCCCACGCTCCCTCACATTGACGAATTAACACACAATATGCGTCCATATGAAATACTCTGGATTCCCTGCATTGTCCTTCTAAATCGAGATACGTTTCTACATAAACGATAGGATTTTCTTTGGGGTTCCGAGTATCTCTTTTCCGATGCATTATTCCTCCTTTACTGCATCCCTCGCTCCCTTACATTGACGAATTAACACCTAATTTGCGTCCATATGAAATACTCTGGATTCCCTGCATTGTCCTTCTAAATCGAGATATGTTTCTACGGAAACGATAGGATTTTCTTTGGGGTTCCGAGTATCTCTTTTCTGATGCATTATTCCTCCTTTACTGCATCCCTCGCTCCCTCACATTGAAGAATTAACACACAATTTGCGTCTATATGAAATACTCTGGATTCCCTGCATTGTCCTTCTAAATCGAGATACGTTTCTACGGAACCGGTAGGATTTTCCTTGGGGTTCCGAGTATCTCTTTTCCGATGCATTATTCCTCCTTTACTGCATCCCTCGTTCCCTCACATTGACGAATTAACACACAATTTGCGTCCATATGAAATACTCTGGATTCCCTGCATTGTCCTTGTAAATCGAGATACGTTTCTACGGAAACGATAGGATTTTCTTTGGGGTTCCGAGTATCTCTTTTCCGGTGCATTATTCCTCCATTACTGCATCCCTCGCTCCCACACAGTGACGAATTTACACACAATTTGCGTCCATATGATATACTCTGGATTCCCTGCATTGTCCTTCTAAATCGAGATACGTTTCTACGGAAACGATAGGATTTTCTTTGGGGTTCCGAGTATCTCTTTTCCGATGCATTATTCCTCCTTTACTGCATCCCTCGCTCCCTCACATTGACGAATTAACACACAATTTGCGTCCATATGAAATACTCTGGATTCCCTGCATTGTCCTCCTAAATCGAGATACGTTTCTACCGAAAAGATAGGATTTTCTTTGGGGTTCCGAGTATCTCTTTTCCGATGCATTATTCCTCCTTCACTGCATCCCTCGCTCCCTCACATTGACGAATTAACACACAATTTGCGTCCATATGAAATACTCAGGATTCCCTGCATTGTCCTTCTAAATCGAGATACGTTTCTACGGAAACGATAGGATTTTCTTTGGGGTTCCGAGTATCTCTTTTCCGATGCATTATTCCTCCTTTACTGCATCCCTCGCTCCCTCACATTGCCGAATAAACACACAAATTGCGTCCATATGAAATACTCTGGGTTCCCTGCATTATCTTTCTAAATTGAGATACATTTCTACGGAAACGAGAGGATTTTCTTTTGGGAGTCGAGTATCTCTTTTCCGGTGCATTATTCCTCCTTTACTGCATCCCTCGTTCCCTCACATTGACGAATTAACACACAATTTGCGTCCATATGAAATACTCTGGATTCCCTGCATTGTCCTCCTAAATCGAGATACGTTTCTACGGAAACGATAGGATTTTCTTTGGGGTTCCGAGTATCTCTTTTCCGATGCATTATTCCTCCTTTACTGCATCCCTCGCTCCCTCACATTGAAGAATTAACACACAATTTGCGTCTATATGAAATACCCTGGATTCCCTGCATTGTCCTTCTAAATCGAGATACGTTTCTACGGAAACGGTAGGACTTTCCTTGGGGTTCCGAGTATCTCTTTTCCGATGCATTATTCCTCCTTTACTGCATCCCTCGTTCCCTCACATTGACGAATTAACACACAATTTGCGTCCATATGAAATACTCTGGATTCCCTGCATTGTCCTTGTAAATCGAGATACGTTTCTACCCAAACGATAGGATTTTCTTTGGGGTTCCGAGTATCTCTTTTCCGATGCATTATTCCTCCTTTACTGCATCCCTCGCTCCCCCACAGTGACGAATTAACACACAATTTGCGTCCATATGATATACTCTGGATTCCCTGCATTGTCCTTCTAAATCGAGATACGTTTCTACGGAAACGAAAGGATTTTCTTTGGGGTTCCAAGTATCTCTTTTCCGATGCATTATTCCTCCTTAACTGCATCCCTCGCTCCCTCACATTGAAGAATTAACACACAATTTGCGTCCATATAAAATACTCTGGATTCCCTGCATTGTCCTCCTAAATCGAGATACGTTTCTACGGAAACGATGGGATTTTCTTTGGGGTTCCGAGTATCTCTTTTCCGATGCATTATTCCTGCTTTACTGCATCCCTCGCTCCCTCACATTGACGAATTAACACACAATTTGCGTCCATATGAAATACTCAGGATTCCCTGCATTGTCCTTCTAAATCGAGATACGTTTCTACGGAAACGATAGGATTTTCTCTGGGGTTCCGAGTATCTCTTTTCCGATGCATTATTCCTCCTTTACTGCATCCCTCGCTCCCTCACATTGCCGAATTAACACACAAATTGCGTCCATATGAAATACTCTGGGTTCCCTGCATTATCTTTCTAAATTGAGATACGTTTCTACGGAAACGATTGGATTTTCTTTTGGGAGTCGAGTATCTCTTTTCCGATGCATTATTCCTCCTTTACTGCATCCCTCGCTCCCTCACATTGACGAATTAACACACAATTTGCGTCCATATGAAATACTCTGGATTCCCTGCATTGTCCTTCTAAATCGAGATACGTTTCTACGGAAACGATAGGATTTTCTTTGGGGTTCCGAGTATCTCTTTTCCGATGCATTATTCCTCCTTTACTGCATCCCTCGCTCCCTCACATTGACGAATTAACACACAATTTGCGTCCATATGAAATACTCTGGATTCCCTGCATTGTCCTTCTAAATCAAGATACGTTTCTACGGAAACGATAGGATTTTCTTTGGGGTTCCGAGTATCTCGTTTCCGATGCATTATTCCTCCTTTACTGCATCCCTCGCTCCCTCACATTACGATTTAACACACAATTTGCGTCCATATGAAATACTCTGGATTCCCTGCATTGTCCTTCTAAATCGAGATACGTTTCTACGGAAACGATAGGATTTTCTTTGGGGTTCCGCGTATCTCTTTTCCGATGCATTATTCCTCCTTTACTGCATCCCTCGCTTCCTCACATTGACGAATTAACACACAATTTGCGTCCATATGAAATACTCTTGATTCCCTGCATTGTCCTTCTAAATCGAGATACGTTTCTATGGAAACGATAGGATTTTCTTTGAGGTTCCGAGTATCTCTTTTCCGATGCATTATTCCTCCTTTACTGCATCCCTCGCTCCCTCACATTGACGAATTAACACACAATTTGCGTCCATATGAAATACTCTGGATTCCCAGCATTGTCCTTCTAAATCGAGATACGTTTCTACGGAAACGATAGGATTTTCTTTGGGGTTCCGTGTATCTCTTTTCCGATGCATTATTCCTCCTTTACTGCATCCCTCGCTCCCTGAAATTGTCGAATTAACACACAATTTGCGTCCATATGAAATCCTCTGGATTCCCTGCATTGTCCTTCTAAATCGAGATACGTTTCTATGGAAACGATAGGATTTTCTTTGGGGTTCCGAATATCTCTTTTCCGATGCATTATTCCTCCTTTACTGCATCCCTCGCTCCCTCACATTGACGAATTAACACACAAATTGCGTCCATATGAAAAACTCTGGGATCCCTGCATTGTCCTTCTAAATCGGGATTCGTTTCTACGGAAACGTTAGGATTTTCTTTGGGGTTCCGAGTATCTCTTTTCCGATGCATTATTCCTCCTTTACTGCATCCCTCGCTCCCTCACATTGACGAATTAACACACAATTTGCGTCCATATGAAATACTCTGGATTCCCTGCATTGTCCTTCTAAATCGAGATACGTTTCTACGGAAACGATAGGATTTTCTTTGGGGTTCCGAGTATCTCTTTTCCGATGCATTATTCCTCCTTTACTGCATCCCTCGCTCCCTTACATTGACGAATTAACACACAATTTGCGTCCATATGAAATACTCTGGATTCCCTGCATTATCCTTCTAAATCGAGATACGTTTCTACGGAAACGATAGGATTTTCTTTGGGGTTCCAAGTATCTCTTTTCCGATACATTATTCGTCCTTTACTGCATCCCTCGCTCCCTCACATTGACCAATTAACACCTAATTTGCGTCCATATGAAATACTCTGGATTCACTGCATTGTCCTTCTAAATCGAGATATGTTTCTACGGAAACGATAGGATTTTCTTTGGGGTTCCGAGTATCTCTTTTCTGATGCATTATTCCTCCTTTACTGCATTCCTCGCTCCCTCACATTGAAGAATTAACACACAATTTGCGTCTATATGAAATACTCTGGATTCCCTGCATTGTCCTTCTAAATCGAGATACGTTTCTACGGAAACGGTAGGATTTTCCTTGGGGTTCCGAGTATCTCTTTTCCGATGCATTATTCCTCCTTTACTGCATCCCTCGTTCCCTCACATTGACAAATTAACACACAATTTGCGTCCATATGAAATACTCTGGATTCCCTGCATTGTCCTTGTAAATCGAGATACGTTTCTACGGAAACGATAGGATTTTCTTTGGGGTTCCGAGTATCTCTTTTCCGATGCATTATTCCTCCTTTACTGCATCCCTCGCTCCCACACAGTGACGAATTAGCTCACAATTTGCGTCCATATGATATACTCTGGATTCCCTGCATTGTCCTTCTAAATCGAGATACGTTTCTACGGAAACGATAGGATTTTCTTTGGGGTTCCGAGTATCTCTTTTCCGATGCATTATTCCTCTTTACTGCATCCCTCGCTCCCTCACATTGAAGAATTAACACACAATTTGCGTCTATATGAAATACTCTGGATTCCCTGCATTGTCCTTCTAAATCGAGATACGTTTCTACGGAAACGGTAGGATTTTCCTTGGGGTTCCGAGTATCTCTTTTCCGATGCATTGTTCCTCCTTTACTGCATCCCTCGCTCCCTCACATTGACGAATTAACACACAATTTGCGTCCATATGAAATACTGTGGATTCCTTGCATTGTCCTTGTAAATCGGGATACGTTTCTACGGAAACGATAGGATTTTCTTTGGGGTTCCGAGTATCTCTTTTCCGATGCATTATTCCACCTTTACTGCATCCCTCGCTCCCACACAGTGACGAATTAACTCACAATTTGCGTCCATATGATATACTCTGGATTCCCTGCATTGTCCTTCTAAATCGAGATACGTTTCTACGGAAACGAAAGGATTTTCTTTGGGGTTCCAAGTATCTCTTTTCCGATGCATTATTCCTCCTTAACTGCATCCCTCGCTCCCTCACATTGAAGAATTAACACACAATTTGCGTCCATATAAAATACTCTGGATTCCCTGCATTGTCCTCCTAAATCGAGATACGTTTCTACGGAAACGATAGGATTTTCTTTGGGGTTCCGAGTATCTCTTTTCCGATGCATTATTCCTCCTTTACTGCATCCCTCGCTCCCTCACATTGACGAATTAACACACAATTTGCGTCCATATGAAATACTCAGGATTCCCTGCATTGTCCTTCTAAATCGAGATACGTTTCTACGGAAACGATAGGATTTTCTCTGGGGTTCCGAGTATCTCTTTTCCGATGCATTATTCCTCCTTTACTGCATCCCTCGCTCCCTCACATTGCCGAATTAACACACAAATTGCGTCCATATGAAATACTCTGGGTTCCCTGCATTATCTTTCTAAATTGAGATACGTTTCTACGGAAACGATAGGATTTTCTTTTGGGAGTCGAGTATCTCTTTTCCGATGCATTATTCCTCCTTTACTGCATCCCTCGCTCCCTCACATTGACGAATTAACACACAATTTGCGTCCATATGAAATACTCTGGATTCCCTGCATTGTCCTTCTAAATCAAGATACGTTTCTACGGAAGCGATAGGATTTTCTTTGGGGTTCCGAGTATCTCTTTTCCGATACATTATTCCTCCTTTACTGCATCCCTCGCTCCCTCACATTACGAATTAACACACAATTTGCGTCCATATGAAATACTCTGGATTCCCTGCATTGTCCTTCTAAATCGAGATACGTTTCTACGGAAACGATAGGATTTTCTTTGGGGTTCCGCGTATCTCTTTTCCGATGCATTATTCCTCCTTTACTGCATCCCTCGCTTCCTCACATTGACGAATTAACACACAATTTGCGTCCATATGAGATACTCTTGATTCCCTGCATTGTCCTTCTAAATCGAGATACGTATCTATGGAAACGATAGGATTTTCTTTGAGGTTCCGAGTATCTCTTTTCCGATGCATTATTCCTCCTTTACTGCATCCCTCGCTCCCTCACATTGACGAATTAACACACAATTTGCGTCCATATGAAATACTCTGGATTCCCTGCATTGTCCTTCTAAATCAAGATACGTTTCTACGGAAACGATAGGATTTTCTTTGGGGTTCCGAGTATCTCTTTTCCGATGCATTATTCCTCCTTTACTGCATCCCTCGCTCCCTCACATTGACGAATTAACACACAATTTGCGTCCATATGAAATACTCTGGATTCCCTGCATTGTCCTTCTAAATCGAGATACGTTTCTACGGAAACGATAGGATTTTCTTTGGGGTTCCGCTTATCTCTTTTCCGATGCATTATTCCTCCTTTACCGCATCCCTCGCTGCCTCACATTGTTGAATTAACACACAATTTGCGTCCATATGAAATACTCTGGATTCCCTGCATTGTCCTTCTAAATCGAGATACGTCTCTATGGAAACGATAGGATTTTCTTTGGGGTTCCGAGTATCTCTTTTCCGATGCATTATTCCTCCTTTACTGCATCCCTCGCTCCCTCACATTGAAGAATTAACACACAAATTACGTCCATGTGAAATACTCTGGATTCATTGCATTGTCCTTCTAAATCGAGATACGTTTCTACGGAAACGATAGGATTTTCTTTGGGGTTCCGAGTATCTCTTTTCCGATGCATTATTCCTCCTTTACTGCATCCCCCGCTCCCTCACATTGACGAATTAACACACAATTTGCGTCCATATGAAATACTCAGGATTCCCTGCATTGTCCTTCTAAATCGAGATACGTTTCTACGGAAACGATAGGATTTTCTTTGGGGTTCCGAGTATCTCTTTTCCGATGCATTATTCCTCCTTTACTGCATCCCTCGCTCCCTCAAATTGACGAATTAACACACAATTTGCGTCCATATGAAATTCTCTGGATTCCCTGCATTGTCCTTCTAAATCGAGATACGTTTCTATGGAAACGATAGGATTTTCTTTGGGGTTCCGAATATCTCTTTTCCGATGCATTATTCCTCCTTTACTGCATCCCTCGCTCCCTCACATTGACGAATTAACAAACAAATTGCGTCCATATGAAATACTCTGGGTTCCCTGCATTGTCCTTCTAAATCGGGATTCGTTTCTACGGAAACGTTAGGATTTTCTTTGGGGTTCCGAGTATCTCTTTTCCGATGCATTATTCCTCCTTTACTGCATCCCTCGCTCCCTCACATTGACGAATTAACACACAATTTGCGTCCATATGAAATACTCTGGATTCCCTGCATTGTCCTTCTAAATCGAGATACGTTTCTACGGAAACGATAGGATTTTCTTTGGGGTTCCGAGTATCTCTTTTCCGATGCATTATTCCTCCTTTACTGCATCCCTCGCTCCCTTACATTGACGAATTAACACACAATTTGCGTCCATATGAAATACTCTGGATTCCCTGCATTGTCCTTCTAAATCGAGATACGTTTCTACGGAAACGATAGGATTTTCTTTGGGGTTCCAAGTATCTCTTTTCCGATACATTATTCCTCCTTTACTGCATCCCTCGCTCCCTCACATTGACCAATTAACACCTAATTTGCGTCCATATGAAATACTCTGGATTCCCTGCATTGTCCTTCTAAATCGAGATAAGTTTCTACGGAAACGATAGGATTTTCTTTGGGGTTCCGCGTATCTCTTTTCTGATGCAATATTCCTCCTTTACTGCATCCCTCGCTCCCTCACATTGACGAATTAACACACAATTTGCGTCCATATGAAATACTCTGGATTCCCTGCATTGTCCTTCTAAATCGAGATATGTTTCTACGGATAAGATAGGATTTTCTTTGGGGTTAAGAGTATCTCTTTTCCGATGCATTATTCATCCTTTACTGCATTCCTCGCTCCCTCACATTGACGAATTAACACACAATTTGCGTCCATATGAAATACTCTGGATTACCTGCATTGTCCTTCTAAATCGAGATACGTTTCTACGGAAACGATAGGATTTTCTTTGGGGTTCCGAGTATCTCTTTTCCGATGCATTATTCCTCCTTTACTGCATCCCTCGCTCCCTCACATTGAAGAATTAACACACAATTTGCGTCTATATGAAATACTCTGGATTCCCTGCATTGTCCTTCTAAATCGAGATACGTTTCTAAGGAAACGGTAGGATTTTCCTTGGGGTGCGAGTATCTCTTTTCCGATGCATTATTCCTCCTTTACTGCATCCCTCATTCCCTCACATTGACGAATTAACACACAATTTGCGTCCATATGAAATACTCTGGATTCCCTGCATTGTCCTTGTAAATCGAGATACGTTTCTACGGAAACGATAGGATTTTCTTTGGGGTTCCGAGTATCTCTTTTCCGGTGCATTATTATTCCTTTACTGCATCCCTCGCTCCCACACAGTGACGAATTTACACACAATTTGCGTCCATATGATATACTCTGGATTCCCTGCATTGTCCTTCTAAATCGAGATACGTTTCTACGGAAACGATAGGATTTTCTTTGGGGTTCCGAGTACCTCTTTTCCGATGCATTATTCCTCCTTTACTGCATCCCTCGCTCCCTCACATTGACGAATTAACACACAATTTGCGTCCATATGAAATACTCTGGATTCCCTGCATTGTCCTCCTAAATCGAGATACGTTTCTACGGAAAAGATAGGATTTTCTTTGGGGTTCCGAGTATCTCTTTTCCGATGCATTATTCCTCCTTTACTGCATCCCTCACTCCCTCACATTGACGAATTAACACACAATTTGCGTCCATATGAAATACTCAATATTCCCTGCATTGTCCTTCTAAATCGAGATACGTTTCTACGGAAACGATAGGATTTTCTTTGGGGTTCCGAGTATCTCTTTTCCGATGCATTATTCTTCCTTTACTGCATCCCTCGCTCCCTCACATTGCCGAATTAACACACAAATTGCGTCCATATGAAATACTCTGGGTTCCCTGCATTATCTTTCTAAATTGAGATACATTTCTACGGAAACGATAGGATTTTCTTTTGGGAGTCGAGTATCTCTTTCCGGTGCATTATTCCTCCTTTACTGCATTCCTCGCTCCCTCACATTGAAGAATTAACACACAATTTGCGTCTATATGAAATACTCTGGATTCCCTGCATTGTCCTTCTAAATCGAGATACGTTTCTACGGAAACGGTAGGATTTTCCTTGGGGTTCCGAGTATCTCTTTTCCGATGCATTATTCCTCCTTTACTGCATCCCGCGCTCCCTCACATTGACGAATTAACACACAATTTGCGTCCATATGAAATACTCTGGATTCCCTGCACTGTCCTTCTAAATCGAGATACGTTTCTACGGAAACGATAGGATTTTCTTTGGGGTTCCGAGTATCTCTTTTCCGATGCATTATTCCTCCTTTACTGCATCCCTCGCTCCCTCAAATTGACGAATTAACACACAATTTGCGTCCATATGAAATCCTCTGGATTCCCTGCATTGTCCTTCTAAATCGAGATACGTTTCTATGGAAACGATAGGATTTTCTTTGGGGTTCCGAGTATCTCTTTTCCGATGCATTATTCCTCCTTTACTGCATCCCTCGCTCCCTCACATTGACGAATTAACAAACAAATTGCGTCCATATGAAATACTCTGGGTTCCCTGCATTGTCCTTCTAAATCGGGATTCGTTTCTACGGAAACGTTAGGATTTTCTTTGGGGTTCCGAGTATCTCTTTTCCGATGCATTATTCCTCCTTTACTGCATCCCTCGCTCCCTCACATTGACGAATTAACACACAATTTGCGTCCATATGAAATACTCTGGATTCCCTGCATTGTCCTTCTAAATCGAGATACGTTTCTACGGAAACGATAGGATTTTTTTTGGGGTTCCGAGTATCTCTTTTCCAATGCATTATTCCTCCTTTACTGCATCCCTCGCTCCCTTACATTGACGAATTAACACACAATTTGCGTCCATATGAAATACTCTGGATTCCCTGCATTGTCCTTCTAAATCGAGATACGTTTCTACGGAAACGATAGGATTTTCTTTGGGGTTCCAAGTATCTCTTTTCCGATACATTATTCCTCCTTTACTGCATCCCTCGCTCCCTCACATTGACCAATTAACACCTAATTTGCGTCCATATGAAATACTCTGGATTCCCTGCATTGTCCTTCTAAATCGAGATATGTTTCTACGGAAACGATAGGATTTTCTTTGGGGTTCCGAGTATCTCTTTTCTGATGCATTATTCCTCCTTTACTGCATCCCTCGCTCCCTCACATTGACGAATTAACACACAATTTGCGTCCATATGAAATACTCTGGATTCCCTGCATTGTCCTTCTAAATCGAGATATGTTTCTACGGATAAGATAGGATTTTCTTTGGGGTTAAGAGTATCTCTTTTCCGATGCATTATTCATCCTTTACTGCATTCCTCGCTCCCTCACATTGACGAATTAACACACAATTTGCGTAAATATGAAATACTCTGGATTCCCTGCATTGTCCTTCTAAATCGAGATACGTTTCTACGGAAACGATAGGATTTTCTTTGGGGTTCCGAGTATCTCTTTTCCGATGCATTATTCCTCCTTTACTGCATCCCTCACTCCCTCACATTGACGAATTAACACACAATTTGCGTCCATATGAAATACTCAATATTCCCTGCATTGTCCTTCTAAATCGAGATACGTTTCTACGGAAACGATAGGATTTTCTTTGGGGTTCCGAGTATCTCTTTTCCGATGCATTATTCTTCCTTTACTGCATCCCTCGCTCCCTCACACTGCCGAATTAACACACAAATTGCGTCCATATGAAATACTCTGGGTTCCCTGCATTATCTTTCTAAATTGAGATACATTTCTACGGAAACGATAGGATTTTCTTTTGGGAGTCGAGTATCTCTTTCCGGTGCATTATTCCTCCTTTACTGCATTCCTCGCTCCCTCACATTGAAGAATTAACACACAATTTGGGTCTATATGAAATACTCTGGATTCCCTGCATTGTCCTTCTAAATCGAGATACGTTTCTACGGAAACGGTAGGATTTTCCTTGGGGTTCCGAGTATCTCTTTTCCGATGCATTATTCCTCCTTTACTGCATCCCGCGCTCCCTCACATTGACGAATTAACACACAATTTGCGTCCATATGAAATACTCTGGATTCCCTGCACTGTCCTTCTAAATCGAGATACGTTTCTACGGAAACGATAGGATTTTCTTTGGGGTTCCGAGTATCTCTTTTCCGATGCATTATTCCTCCTTTACTGCATCCCTCGCTCCCTCAAATTGACGAATTAACACACAATTTGCGTCCATATTAAATCCTCTGGATTCCCTGCATTGTCCTTCTAAATCGAGATACGTTTCTATGGAAACGATAGGATTTTCTTTGGGGTTCCGAGTATCTCTTTTCCGATGCATTATTCCTCCTTTACTGCATCCCTCGCTCCCTCACATTGACGAATTAACAAACAAATTGCGTCCATATGAAATACTCTAGGTTCCCTGCATTGTCCTTCTAAATCGGGATTCGTTTCTACGGAAACGTTAGGATTTTCTTTGGGGTTCCGAGTATCTCTTTTCCGATGCATTATTCCTCCTTTACTGCATCCCTCGCTCCCTCACATTGACGAATTAACACACAATTTGCGTCCATATGAAATACTCTGGATTCCCTGCATTGTCCTTCTAAATCGAGATACGTTTCTACGGAAACGATAGGATTTTTTTTGGGGTTCCGAGTATCTCTTTTCCAATGCATTATTCCTCCTTTACTGCATCCCTCGCTCCCTTACATTGACGAATTAACACACAATTTGCGTCCATATGAAATACTCTGGATTCCCTGCATTGTCCTTCTAAATCGAGATACGTTTCTACGGAAACGATAGGATTTTCTTTGGGGTTCCAAGTATCTCTTTTCCGATACATTATTCCTCCTTTACTGCATCCCTCGCTCCCTCACATTGACCAATTAACACCTAATTTGCGTCCATATGAAATACTCTGGATTCCCTGCATTGTCCTTCTAAATCGAGATATGTTTCTACGGAAACGATAGGATTTTCTTTGGGGTTCCGAGTATCTCTTTTCCGATGCATTATTCCTCCTTTACTGCATCCCTCGCTCCCTCACATTGACGAATTAACACACAATTTGCGTCCATATGAAATACTCTGGATTCCCTGCATTGTCCTTCTAAATCGAGATATGTTTCTACGGATAAGATAGGATTTTCTTTGGGGTTAAGAGTATCTCTTTTCCGATGCATTATTCATCCTTTACTGCATTCCTCGCTCCCTCACATTGACGAATTAACACACAATTTACGTCCATATGAAATACTCTGGATTCCCTGCATTGTCCTTCTAAATCGAGATACGTTTCTACGGAAACGATAGGATTTTCTTTGGGGTTCCGAGTATCTCTTTTCCGATGCATTATTCCTCCTTTACTGCATCCCTCGCTCCCTCACATTGAAGAATTAACACACAATTTGCGTCTATATGAAATACTCTGGATTCCCTGCATTGTCCTTCTAAATCGAGATACGTTTCTGCGGAAACGGTAGGATTTTCCTTGGGGTTCCGAGTATCTCTTTTCCGATGCATTATTCCTCCGTTACTGCATCCCTCGTTCCCTCACATTGACGAATTAACACACAATTTGCGTCCATATGAAATACTCTGGATTCCCTGCATTGTCCTTGTAATACGAGATACGTTTCTACGGAAACGATAGGATTTTCTTTGGGGTTCCGAGTATCTCTTTTCCGGTGCAATATTCCTCCTTTACTGCATCCCTCGCTCCCACACAGTGACGAATTTACACACAATTTGCGTCCATATGATATACTCTGGATTCCCTGCATTGTCCTTCTAAATCGAGATACGTTTCTACGGAAACGATAGGATTTTCTTTGGGGTTCCGAGTATCTCTTTTCCGATGCATTATTCCTCCTTTACTGCATCCCTCGCTCCCTCACATTGACGAATTAACACACAATTTGCGTCCATATGAAATACTCTGGATTCCCTGCATTGTCCTCCTAAATCGAGATACGTTTCTACGGAAAAGATAGGATTTTCTTTGGGGTTCCGAGTATCTCTTTCCGATGCATTATTCCTCCTTTACTGCATCCCTCACTCCCTCACATTGACGAATTAACACACAATTTGCGTCCATATGAAATACTCAATATTCCCTGCATTGTCCTTCTAAATCGAGATACGTTTCTACGGAAACGATAGGATTTTCTTTGGGGTTCCGAGTATCTCTTTTCCGATGCATTATTCCTCCTTTACTGCATCCCTCGCTCCCTCACATTGCCGAATTAACACACAAATTGCGTCCATATGAAATACTCTGGGTTCCCTGCATTATCTTTCTAAATTGAGATACATTTCTACGGAAACGATAGGATTTTCTTTTGGGAGTCGAGTATCTCTTTCCGGTGCATTATTCCTCCTTTACTGCATTCCTCGCTCCCTCACATTGAAGAATTAACACACAATTTGCGTCTATATGGAATACTCTGGATTCCCTGCATTGTCCTTCTAAATCGAGGTACGTTTCTACGGAAACGGTAGGATTTTCCTTGGGGTTCCGAGTATCTCTTTTCCGATGCATTATTCCTCCTTTACTGCATCCCTCGTTCCCTCACATTGACGAATTAACACACAATTTGCGTCCATATGATATACTCTGGATTCCCTGCATTGTCCTTCTAAATCGAGATACGTTTCTACGGAAACGATAGGATTTTCTTTGGGGTTCCGAGTATCTCTTTTCCGATTCATTATTCCTCCTTTACTGCATCCCTCGCTCCCTCACATTGACGAATTAACACACAATTTGCGTCCATATGAAATACTCTGGATTCCCTGAATTGTCCTCCTAAATCGAGATACGTTTTTACGGAAACGATAGGATTTTCTTTGGGGTTCCGAGTATATCTTTTCCGATGCATTATTCCTCCTTTGCTGCATCCCTCGCTCCCTCACATTGACGAATTAACACACAATTTGCGTCCATATTAAATATTCTGGATTCCCTGCATTGTCCTTCTAAATCGAGATACGTTTCTACGGAAACGACAGGATTTTCTTTGGGGTTCCGCGTATCTCTTTTCCGATGCATTATTCCTCCTTTACTGCATCCCTCGTTCCCTCACATTGACGAATTAACACACAATTTGCGTCCATATGAAATACTCTGGGTTCCCTGCATTATCTTTCTAAATTGAGATACGTTTCTACGGAAACGATAGGATTTTCTTTTGGGAGTCGAGTATCTCTTTTCCGATGCATTATTCCTCCTTTACTGCATCCCTCGCTCCCTCACATTGACGAATTAACACACAATTTGCGTCCATATGAAATACTCTGGATTCCCTGCATTGTCCATCTAAATCAAGATCCTTTTCTACGGAAACGATAGGATTTTCTTTGGGGTTCCGAGTATCTCTTTTCCGATGCATTATTCCTCCTTTATTGCATCCCTCGCTCCCTCACATTGACGAATTAACTCACAATTTGCGTCCATATGAAATACTCTGGATTCCCTGCATTGTCCTTCTAAATCGAGATACGTTTCTACGGAAACGATAGGATTTTCTTTGGGGTTCCGCGTATCTCTTTTCCGATGCATTATTCCTCCTTTACTGCATCCCTCGCTTCCTCACATTGACGAATTAACACACAATTTGCGTCCATATGAAATACTCTGGATTCCCTGCATTGTCCTTCTAAATCGAGATACGTTTCTACGGAAACGATAGGATTTTCTTTGGGGTTCCGAGTATCTCTTTTCCGATGCATTATTCCTCCTTTACTGCATCCCTCGCTCCCTGACATTGACGAATTAACACACAATTTGCGTCCATATGAAATACTCTGGATTCCCTGCAATGTCCTCCTAAATCGAGATACGTTTCTACGGAAACGATAGGATTTTCTTTGGGGTTCCGAATATCTCTTTTCCGATGCATTATTCCTCCTTTACTGCATCCCTCGCTCCCTCACATTGACGAATTAACACACAATTTGCGTCCATATGAAATACTCAGGATCCCCTGCATTGTCCTTTTAAATCGAGATATGTTTCTACGGATAAGATAGGATATTCTTTGGGTTTAAGAGTATCTCTTTTCCGATGCATTATTCCTCCTTTACTGCATTCCTCGCTCCCTCACATTGACGAATTAACACACAATTTGCGTCCATATGAAATACTCTGGATTCCCTGCATTGTCCTTCTAAATCGAGATACGTTTCTACGGAAACGATAGGATTTTCTTTGGGGTTACGAGTATCTCTTTTCCGATGCATTATTCCTCCTTTACTGCATCCCTCGCTCCCTCACATTGAAGAATTAACACACAATTTGCGTCTATATGAAATACTCTGGATTCCCTGCATTGTCCTCCTAAATCGAGATACGTTTCTACGGAAACGATAGGATTTTCTTTGGGGTTCCGAGTATCTCTTTTCCGATGCATTATTCCTCCTTTACTGCATCCCTCGCTCCCTCACATTGCCGAATTAACACACACATTGCGTCCATATGAAATACTCTGGGTTCCCTGCATTATCTTTCTAAATTGAGATACGTTTCTACGGAAACGATAGGATTTTCTTTTGGGAGTCGAGTATCTCTTTTCCGATGCATTATTCCTCCTTTACTGCATCCCTCGCTCCCTCACATTGACGAATTAACACACAATTTGCGTCCATATGAAATACTCTGGATTCCCTGCATTGTCCTTCTAAATCGAGATACGTTTCTACGGAAACGGTAGGATTTTCTTTGGGATTCCGAGTATCTCTTTTCCGATGCATTATTCCTCCTTTACTGCATCCCTCGCTCCCTCACATTGACGAATTAACACACAATTTGCGTCCATATGAAATACTCTGGATTCCCTGCATTGTCCTTCTAAATCAAGATACGTTTCTACGGAAACGATAGGATTTTCTTTGGGGTTCCGAGTATCTCTTTTCCGATGCATTATTCCTCCTTTACTGCATCCCTCGCCCCCTCACATTGACGAATTAACTCACAATTTGCGTCCATATGAAATACTCTGGATTCCCTGCATTGTCCTTCTAAATCGAGATACGTTTCTATGGAAACGATAGGATTTTCTTTGGGGTTCCGCGTATCTCTTTTCCGATGCATTATTCCTCCTTTACTGCATCCCTCGCTCCCTCACATTGACGAATTAACACACAATTTGCTTCCATATGAAATACTCTGGATTCCCTGCATTGTCCTTCTAAATCGAGATACGTTTCTACGGAAACGATAGGATTTTCTTTGGGGTTCCGAGTATCTCTTTTCCGATGCATTATTCCTCCTTTACTGCATCCCTCGCTCCCTGACATTGACGAATTAACACACAATTTGCATCCTTATGAAATACTCTGGATTCCCTGCAATGTCCTCCTAAATCGAGATACGTTTCTACGGAAACGATAGGATTTTCTTTGGGGCTCCGAGTATCTCTTTTCCGATGCATTATTCCTCCTTTATTGCATCCCTCGCTCCCTCACATTGACGAATTAACACACAATTTGCGTCCATATGAAATACTCAGGATTCCCTGCATTGTCCTTCTAAATCGAGATACGTTTCTACGGAAACGATAGGACTTCTTTTGGGGTTCCGAGTATCTCTTTTCCGATGCATTATTCCTCCTTTACTGCATCCCTCGCTAACTCACATTGACGAATTAACACACAATTTGCGTCCATATGAAATACTCTGGATTCCCTGCATTGTCCTTCTAAATCGAGATACGTTTCTACGGAAACGATAGGATTTTCTTTGGGGTTCCGAGTATCTCTTTTCCGATGCATTATTCCTCCTTAACTGCAGCCCTCGCTCCCTCACATTGAAGAATTAACACACAATTTGCGTCCATATGAAATACTCTGGATTCCCTGCATTGTCCTTCTAAATCGAGATACGTTTCTATGGAAACGACTGGATTTTCTTGGGGGTTCCGAGTATCTCTTTTCCGATGCATTATTCCTCCCTTACTGCATCCCTCGCTCCCTCACATTGACGAATTAACACACAATTCGCGTCCATATGAAATACTCTGGATTCCCTGCATTGTCCTTCTAAATCAAGATACGTTTCTACGGAAACGATAGGATTTTCTTTTGGTTTCCGAGTATCTCTTTTCCGATGCATTATTCCTCCTTTACTGCATCCCTCGCTCCCTCACATTGACGAATTAACACACAATTTGCGTCCATATGAAATACTCTGGATTCCCTGCATTGTCCTTCTAAATCGAGATACGTTTCTACGGAAATGATAGGATTTTCTTTGGGGTAGCGAGTATCTCTTTTCCGATGCATTATTCCTCCTTTACTGCATCCCTCGCTCCCTCACATTGACGAATTAACACACAATTTGCGTCCATATGAAATACTCTGGATTCCCTGCATTGTCCTTCTAAATCGAGATACGTTTCTACGGAAACGGTAGGATTTTCTTTGGGGTTCCGAGTATCTCTTTTCCGATGCATTATTCCTCCTTTACTGCATCCCTCGCTCCCTCACATTGCCGAATTAACACACAATTTGCGTCCATATGAAATACTCTGGGTTCCCTGCATTATCTTTCTAAAACTAGATACGTTTCTACGGAAACGATAGGATTTTCTTTTGGGAGTCGAGTATCTCTTTTCCGATGCATTATTCCTTCTTTGCTGCATCTATTCCTCCTTTACTGCATCCCTCGCTCCCTCACATTGACGAATTAACACACAATTTGCGTCCATATGAAATACTCTGGATTCCCTGCATTGTCCTCCTAAATCGAGATACGTTTCTACGGAAACGATAGGATTTTCTTTGGGGTTCCCAGTATATCTTTTCCGATGCATTATTCCTCCTTTACTGCATCCCTCGCTCCCTCACATTGACGAATTATCACACAATTTGCGTCCATATGAAATACTCAGGATTCCCTGCATTGTCCTTCTAAATCGAGATACGTTTCTACGGAAACGATAGGATTTTCTTTGGGGTTCCGAGTATCTCTTTTCCGATGCATTATTCCTCCTTTACTGCATCCCTCGCTCCCTCACATTGACGAATTAACACATAATTTGCGTCCATATGAAATACTCTGGATTCCCTGCATTGTCCTCCTAAATCGAGATACGTTTCTACGGAAACGAAAGGATTTTCTTTTCGGGTTCCGAGTATCTCTTTTCCGATGCATTATTCCACCTTTACTGCATCCCTCGCTCCCTCACATTGCCGAATTAACACACAAATTGCGTCCATATGAAATACTCTGGGTTCCCTGCATTATCTTTCTAAATTGAGATACGTTTCTACGGAAACGATAGGATTTTCTTTTGGGAGTCGAGTATCTCTTTTCCGATGCATTATTCCTCCATTACTGCATCCCTCGCTCCCTCACATTGACGAATTAACATACAATTTGCGTCCATATGAAATACTCTGGATTCCCTGCATTGTCCTTCTAAATCAAGATACGTTTCTACGGAAACGATAGGATTTTCTTTGGGGTTCCGAGTATCTCTTTTCCGATGCATTATTCCTCCTTTACTGCATCCCTCGCTCCCACACATTGACGAATTAACACACAATTTGCGTCCATATGAAATACTCTGGATTCCCTGCATTATCCTTCTAAATCGAGGTACGTTTCTACGGAAACGATAGGATTTTCTTTGGGGTTCCGCGTATCTCTTTTCCGATGCATTATTCCTCCTTTACTGCATCCCTCGCTTCCTCACATTGACGAATTAACACACAATTTGCGTCCATATGAAATACTGTGGATTCCCTGCATTGTCCTTCTAAATCGAGATACGCTTCTTCGGAAACGATAGGATTTTCTTTGGGGTTCCGCGTATCTCTTTTCCGATGCATTATTCATCCTTTACTGCATCCCTCGCTCCCTCACATTGACGAATTAACACACAATTTGCGTCCATATGGAATACTCTGGATTCCCTGCATTGTCCTTCTAAATCGAGATACGTTTCTACGGAAATGATAGGATTTTCTTTGGGGTTCCGAGTATCTCTTTTCCGATGCATTATTCCTCCTTTACTGCATCCCTCGCTCCCTCACATTGACGAAATAACACACAATTTGCGTCCATTTGAAATACTCTGGATTCCCTGCATTGTCCTTCTAAATTGAGATACGTTTCTACGGAAACGGTAGGATTTTCTTTGGGGTTACGAGTATCTCTTTTCCGATGCATTATTCCTCCTTTACTGCATCCCTCGCTCCCTCACATTGCCGAATTAACACACAATTTGCGTCCATATGAAATACTCTGCGTTCCCTGCATTATCTTTCTAAAACGAGATACGTTTCTATGGAAACGATAGGATTTTCTTTTGGGAGTCGAGTATCTCTTTTCCGATGCATTATTCCTCCTTTACTGCATCTATTCTTCCTTTACTGCATCCCTCGCTCCCTCACATTGACGAATTAACACACAATTTGCGTCCATATGATATACTCCGGATTCCCTGCATTGTCCTTCTATATCGAGATACGTTTCTACGGAAACGATAGGATTTTCTTTGGGGTTCCGAGTATCTCTTTTCCGATGCATTATTCATCCTTTACTGCATCCCTCGCTCCCTCACATTGACGAATTAACACACAATTTGCGTCCATATGAAATACTCTGGATTCCCTGCATTGTCCTTCTAAATCGAGATACGTTTCTACGGAAACGATAGGATTTTCTTTGGGGTTCCGAGTATCTCTTTTCCGATGCATTATTCCTCCTTTACTGCATCCCTCGCTCCCTCACATTGACGAATTAACACACAATTTGCGTCCATATGAAGTACTCTAGATTCCCTGCATTGTCCTCCTAAATCGACATACGTTTCTACGGAAACGATAGGATTTTCTTTGGTGTTCCGAGTATATCTTTTCCGATGCATTATTCCTCCTTTACTGCATCCCTCGCTCCCTCACATTGACGAATTATCACACAATTTGCGTCCATTGGAAATACTCAGGATTCCCTGCATTGTCCTTCTAAATCGAGATACGTTTCTTCGGAAACGATAGGAATTTCTTTGGGGTTCCGCGTATCTCTTTTCCGATGCATTATTCCTCCTTTACTGCATCCCTCGCTTCCTCACATTGACGAATTAACACACAATTTGCGTCCATATGAAATACTCTGGATTCTCTGCATTGTCCTTCTAAATCGAGATACGTTTCTACGGAAACGAAAGGATTTTCTTTGGGGTTACGAGTATCTCTTTTCCGATGCATTATTCCTCCTTTACTGCATCCCTCGCTCCCTCACATTGACGAATTAACACACAATTTGCGTCCATATGGAATACTCTGGATTCCCTGCATTGTCCTTCTAAATCGAGATACGTTTCTACGGAAAAGATAGGATTTTCTTTGGGGTTCCGAGTATCTCTTTTCCTATGCATTATTCCTCCTTTACTGCATCCCTCGCTCCCTCACATTGACGAAATAACACACAATTTGCGTCCATTTGAAATACTCTGGATTCCCTGCATTGTCCTTCTAAATCGAGATACGTTTCTACGGAAACGGTAGGATTTTCTTTGGGGTTACGAGTATCTCTTTTCCGATGCATTATTCCTCCTTTACTGCATCCCTCGCTCCCTCACATTGCCGAATTAACACACAATTTGCGTCCATATGAAATACTCTGCGTTCCCTGCATTATCTTTCTAAAACGAGATACGTTTCTATGGAAACGATAGGATTTTCTTTTGGGAGTCGAGTATCTCTTTTCCGATTCATTATTCCTCCTTTACTGCATCTATTCTTCCTTTACTGCATCCCTCGCTCCCTCACATTGACGAATTAACACACAATTTGCGTCCATATGATATACTCCGGATTCCCGGCATTGTCCTTCTATATCGAGATACATTTCTACGGAAACGATAGGATTTTCTTTGGGGTTCCGAGTATCTCTTTTCCGATGCATTATTCATCCTTTACTGCATCCCTCGCTCCCTCACATTGACGAATTAACACACAATTTGCGTCCATATGAAATACTCTGGATTCCCTGCATTGTCCTTCTAAATCGAGATACGTTTCTACGGAAACGATAGGATTTTCTTTGGGGTTCCGTGTATCTCTTTTCCGATGCATTATTCCTCCTTTACTGCATCCCTCGCTCCCTCACATTGACGAATTAACACACAATTTGCGTCCATATGAAGTACTCTAGATTCCCTGCATTGTCCTCCTAAAACGACATACGTTTCTACGGAAACGATAGGATTTTCTTTGGGGTTCCGAGTATATCTTTTCCGATGCATTATTCCTCCTTTACTGCATCCCTCGCTCCCTCACATTGACGAATTATCACACAATTTGCGTCCATATGAAATACTCAGGATTCCCTGCATTGTCCTTCTAAATCGAGATACGTTTCTACGGAAACGATAGGATTTTCTTTGGGGTTCCGAGTATCTCTTTTCCGATGCATTATTCCTCCTTTACTGCATCCCTCGCTCCCTCACATTGACGAATTAACACACAATTTGCGTCCATATGAAATACTCTGGATTCCCTGCATTGTCCTCCTAAATCGAGATACGTTTCTACGGAAACGATAGGATTTTCTTAGGGGTTCCGAGAATCTCTTTTCCGATGCATTATTCCTCCTTTACTGCATCCCTCGCTCCCTCTCATTCACGAATTAACACACAATTTGCGTCCATATGAAATACTCAGGATTCCCTGCATTGTCCTTCTAAATCGAGATACGTTTCTACGGAAACGATAGGATTTTCTTTGGGGTTCCGAGTATCTCTTTTCCGATGCATTATTCCTCCTTTACTGCATCCCTCGCACCCTCACATTGACGAATTAACACACAATTTGCGTCCATATGAAATACTCTGGATTCCCTGCATTGTCCTCCTAAATCGAGATACGTTTTTACGGAAACGATAGGACTTTCTTTGGGGTTCCGAGTATCTCTTTTCCCATGCATTATTCCTCCTTTACTGCATCCCTCGCTCCCTCACATTGCCGAATTAACACACAAATTGCGTCCATATGAAATACTCTGGGTTCCCTGCATTATCTTTCTAAATTGAGATACGTTTCTACGGATACGATAGGATTTTCTTTTGGGAGTCGAGTATCTCTTTTCCGATGCATTATTCCTCCTTTACTGCATCCCTCGCTCCCTCACATTGACGAATTAACATACAATTTGCGTCCATATGAAATACTCTGGATTCCCTGCGTTGTCCTTCAAAATCGAGATACGCTTCTACGGAAACGATAGGATTTTCTTTGGGGTTCCGAGTATCTCTTTTCCGATGCATTATTCCTCCTTTACTGCATCCCTCGCTCCCTCACATTGACGAATTAACACACAATTTGCGTCCATATGAAATACTCTGATTTTCCCTGCATTGTCCTTCTAAATCAAGATACGTTTCTACGGAAACGATAGGATTTTCTTTGGGGGTTCCGAGTATCTCTTTTCCGATGCATTATTCCTCCTTTACTGCATCCCTCGCTCCCTCACATTGACGAATTAACACACAATTTGCGTCCATATGAAATACTCTGGATTCCCTGCAATGTCCTTCTAAATCGAGATACGTTTCTACGGAAACGATAGGATTTTCTTTGGGGTTCCGCGTATCTCTTTTCCGATGCATTATTCCTCCTTTACTGCATCCCTCGCATTCCTCACATTGACGAATTAACACACAATTTGCGTCCATATGAAATACTCAGGATTCCCTGCATTGTCCTTGTAAATCGAGATACGTTTCTACGGAAACTATAGGATTTTCTTTGGGGTTCCAAGTATCTCTTTTCCGATGCATTATTCCTCCTTCACTGCATCCCTCGCTCCCTCACATTGACGAATTAACACACAATTTGCGTCCATATGATATACTCTGGATTCCCTGCATTGTCCTTCTAAATCGAGATACGTTTCTACGGAAACGATAGGATTTTCTTTGGGGTTCCGAGTATCTCTTTTCCGATGCGTTATTCCTCCTTTACTGCATCCCTCGCTCCCTCACATTGACGAATTAACACACAATTTGCGTCCATATGAAATACTCTGGATTCCCTGCATTGTCCTTGTAAATCGAGATACGTTTCTACGGAAACGATAGGATTTCCTTTGGGGTTCCGAGTATCTCTTTTCCGATGCATTATTCCTCCTTTACTGCATCCCTCGCTCCCTGACATTGACGAATTAACACACAATTTGCGTCCATATGAAATACTCAGGATTCCCTGCATTATCCTTCTAAGTCGAGATACGTTTCTACGGAAACGATAATATTTCTTTTGGGGTTCCGAGTATCGCTTTTCCGATGCATTATTCCTCCTTTACTGCATCCCTCGCTAACTCACATTGACGAATTAACTCACATTTTGCGTCCATATGAAATACTCTGGATTCCCTGCATTGTCCTTGTAAATCGAGATACGTTTCTACGGAAACGATAGGATTTTCTTTGGGGTTCCGAGTATCTCTTTTCCGATACATTATTCCTCCTTTACTGCATACCTCGCTCCCTCACATTGACGAATTAACACACAATTTGCGTCCATATGAAATACTCTTGATTCCCTGCATTGTCCTTCTAAATCGAGATACGTTTCTACGGAAACGATAAGATTTTCTTTGGGGTTCCGAGTATCTCATTTCCGATGCATTATTCCTCCTTTACTGCATCCCTCGCTCCCTCACATTGACGAATTAACACACAATTTGCGTCCATATGAAATACTCTGGATTCCCTGCATTGTCCTTCTAAATCAAGATACGTTTCTACGGAAATGATAGGATTTTCTTTGGGGTTCCGAGTATCTCTTTTCCGATGCATTATTCCTGCTTTACTGCATCCCTCGCTCCCTCACATTGACGAATTAACACACAATTTGCGTCCGTATGAAATTCTCTGGATTCCCTGCATTGTCCTTCTAAATCGACATACGTTTCTATGGAAACGATAAGATTTTCTTTGGGGTTCCGCGTATCTCTTTTCCAATGCATTATTCCTCCTTTACTGCATCCCTCACTTCCTCACATTGACGAATTAACACACAATTTGCGTCCATATGAAATACTTTGGATTCCCTGCATTGTCCTTCTAAATCGAGATACGTTTCTACGGAAACGATAGGATTTTCTTTGGGGTTCCGAGTATCTCTTTTCCGATGCATTATTCCTCCTTTACTGCATCCCTCGCTCCCTCACATTGACGAATTAACACACAATTTGCGTCCATATGAAATACTCTAAATTCCCTGCATTGTCCTTCTAAATCGAGATACGTTTCTACGGAAACGATAGGATTTCCTTTGGGATTCCGAGTATCTCTTTTCCCATGCATTATTCCTCCTTTACTGCATCCCTCGCTCCCCCACATTGACGAATTAACACACAATTTGCGTCCATATGAATTATTCTGGATTCCCTGCATTGTCCTTCTAAATCGAGATACGTTTCTACGGAAACGATAGGATTTTCTTTGGGGTTACGAGTATCTCTTTTCCGATGCATTATTCCTCCTTTACTGCATCCCTCGCTCCCTCACATTGACGAATTAACACACAATTTGCGTCCATATGATATACTCCGGATTCCCTGCATTGCTCTTCTATATCGAGATACGTTTCTACGGAAACGATAGGATTTTCTTTGGGGTTCCGAGTATCTCTTTTCCGATGCATTATTCATCCTTTACTGCATCCCTCGCTCCCTCACATTGACGAATTAACACACAATTTGCGTCCATATGAAATACTCTGGATTCCCTGCATTGTCCTTCTAAATCGAGATACGTTTCTACGGAAACGATAGGATTTTCTTAGGGGTTCCGAGAATCTCTTTTCCGATTCATTATTCCTCCTTTACTGCATCCCTCGCTCCCTCTCATTGACGAATTAACACACAATTTGCGTCCATATGAAATACTCAGGATTCCCTGCATTGTCCTTCTAAATCGAGATACGTTTCTACGGAAACGATAGGATTTTCTTTGGGGTTCCGAGTATCTCTTTTCCGATGCATTATTCCTCCTTTACTGCATCCCTCGCACCCTCACATTGACGAATTAACACACAATTTGCGTCCATATGAAATACTCTGGATTCCCTGCATTGTCCTCCTAAATCGAGATACGTTTTTACGGAAACGATAGGACTTTCTTTGGGGTTCCGAGTATCTCTTTTCCCATGCATTATTCCTCCTTTACTGCATCCCTCGCTCCCTCACATTGCCGAATTAACACACAAATTGCGTCTATATTAAATACTCTGGGTTCCCTGCATTATCTTTCTAAATTGAGATACGTTTCTACGGATACGATAGGATTTTCTTTTGGGAGTCGAGTATCTCTTTTCCGATGCATTATTCCTCCTTTACTGCATCCCTCGCTCCCTCACATTGACGAATTAACATACAATTTGCGTCCATATGAAATACTCTGGATTCCCTGCGTTGTCCTTCAAAATCGAGATACGCTTCTACGGAAACGATAGGATTTTCTTTGGGGTTCCGAGTATCTCTTTTCCGATGCATTATTCCTCCTTTACTGCATCCCTCGCTCCCTCACATTGACGAATTAACACACAATTTGCGTCCATATGAAATACTATGATTTTCCCTGCATTGTCCTTCTAAATCAAGATACGTTTCTACGGAAACGATAGGATTTTCTTTGGGGGTTCCGAGTATCTCTTTTCCGATGCATTATTCCTCCTTTACTGCATCCCTCGCTCCCTCACATTGACGAATTAACACACAATTTGCGTCCATATGAAATACTCTGGATTCGCTGCAATGTCCTTCTAAATCGAGATACGTTTCTACGGAAACGATAGGATTTCCTTTGGGGTTCCGCGTATCTCTTTTCCGATGCATTATTCCTCCTTTACTGCATCCCTCGCTTCCTCACATTTACGAATTAACACACAATTTGCGTCCATATGAAATACTCAGGATTCCCTGCATTGTTCTTGTAAATCGAGATACGTTTCTACGGAAACTATAGGATTTTCTTTGGGGTTCCAAGTATCTCTTTTCTGATGCATTATTCCTCCTTCACTGCATCCCTCGCTCCCTCACATTGACGAATTAACACACAATTTGCGTCCATATGATATACTCTGGATTCCCTGCATTGTCCTTCTAAATCGAGATACGTTTCTACGGAAACGATAGGATTTTCTTTGGGGTTCCGAGTATCTCTTTTCCGATGCGTTATTCCTCCTTTACTGCATCCCTCGCTCCCTCACATTGACGAATTAACACACAATTTGCGTCCATATGAAATACTCTGGATTCCCTGCATTGTCCTCCAAAATCGAGATACGTTTCTACGGAAACGATAGGATTTCCTTTGGGGTTCCGAGTATCTCTTTTCCGATGCATTATTCCTCCTTTACTGCATCCCTCGCTCCCTGACATTGACGAATTAACACACAATTTGCGTCCATATGAAATACTCAGGATTCCCTGCATTATCCTTCTAAGTCGAGATACGTTTCTACGGAAACGATAATATTTCTTTTGGGGTTCCGAGTATCGCTTTTCCGATGCATTATTCCTCCTTTACTGCATCCCTCGCTAACTCACATTGACGAATTAACACACATTTTGCGTCCATATGAAATACTCTGGATTCCCTGCATTGTCCTTGTAAATCGAGATACGTTTCTACGGAAACGATAGGATTTTCTTTGGGGTTCCGAGTATCTCTTTTCCGATGCATTATTCCTCCTTTACTGCATACCTCGCTCCCTCACATTGACGAATTAACACACAATTTGCGTCCATATGAAATACTCTGGATTCCCTGCATTGTCCTTCTAAATCGAGATACGTTTCTACGGAAACGATAAGATTTTCTTTGGGGTTCCGAGTATCTCTTTTCCGATGCATTATTCCTCCTTTACTGCATCCCTCGCTCCCTCACATTGACGAATTAACACACAATTTGCGTCCATATGAAATACTCTGGATTCCCTGCATTGTCCTTCTAAATCAAGATACGTTTCTACGGAAATGATAGGATTTTCTTTGGGGTTCCGAGTATCTCTTTTCCGATGCATTATTCCTGCTTTACTGCATCCCTCGCTCCCTCACATTGACGAATTAACACACAATTTGCGTCCGTATGAAATTCTCTGGATTCCCTGCATTGTCCTTCTAAATCGACATACGTTTCTATGGAAACGATAAGATTTTCTTTGGGGTTCCGCGTATCTCTTTTCCAATGCATTATTCCTCCTTTACTGCATCCCTCGCTTCCTCACATTGACGAATTAACACACAATTTGCGTCCATATGAAATACTCTGGATTCCCTGCATTGTCCTTCTAAATCGAGATACGTTTCTACGGAAACGATAGGATTTTCTTTGGGGTTCCGAGTATCTCTTTTCCGATGCATTATTCCTCCTTTACTGCATCCCTCGCTCCCTCACATTGACGAATTAACACACAATTTGCGTCCATATGAAATACTCTAAATTCCCTGCATTGTCCTTCTAAATCGAGATACGTTTCTACGGAAACGATAGGATTTTCTTTGGGATTCCGAGTATCTCTTTTCCCATGCATTATTCCTCCTTTACTGCATCCCTCGCTCCCCCACATTGACGAATTAACACACAATTTGCGTCCATATGAAATGTTCTGGATTCCCTGCATTGTCCTTCTAAATCGAGATACGTTTCTACGGAAACGATAGGATTTTCTTTGGGGTTACGAGTATCTCTTTTCCGATGCATTATTCCTCCTTTACTGCATCCCTCGCTCCCTCACATTGCCGAATTAACACACAATTTGCGTCCATATGAAATACTCTGGGTTCCCTGCATTATCTTTCTAAAACGAGATACGTTTCTACGGAAACGATAGGATTTTCTTTTGGGTGTCGAGTATTCCTTTTCCGATGCATTATTCCTCCTTTACTGCATCTATTCTTCCTTTACTGCATCCCTCGCTCCCTCACATTGACGAATTAACACACAATTTGCGTCCATATGAAATACTCTGGATTCCCTGCATTGTCCTCCTAAATCGAGATACGTTTCTACGGAAACGATAGGATTTTCTTTGGGGTTCCGAGTATCTCTTTTCCGATGCATTATTCCTCCTTTACTGCATCCCTCGCTCCCTCACATTGACGAATTAACACACAATTTGCGTCCATATGAAATACTCAGGATTCCCTGCATTGTCCTTCTAAATCGAGATACGTTTCTACGGAAACGATAGGATTTCTTTTGGGGTTCCGAGTATCTCTTTTCCGATGCATTATTCCTCCTTTACTGCATCCCTCGCTCCCTCACATTGCCGAATTAAAACACAATTTGCGTCCATATGAAATACTCTGGATTCCCTGCATTGTCCTTCTAAATCGAGATACGTTTCTACGGAAACGATAGGATTTTCTTTGGGGTTCCGAGTATCTCTTTTCCGATGCATTATTCCTCCTTTACTGCATCCCTCGCTCCCTCACATTGACGAATTAACACACAATTTGCGTCCATATGAAATACTCTGGATTCCCTGCATTGTCCTTCTAAATCGAGATACGTTTCTACGGAAACAATAGGATTTTCTTTGGGGTTCCGAGTATC
This sequence comes from Schistocerca nitens, assembly GCF_023898315.1. Classification (NCBI taxonomy): domain Eukaryota; kingdom Metazoa; phylum Arthropoda; class Insecta; order Orthoptera; family Acrididae; genus Schistocerca; species Schistocerca nitens. Next base: position 1,124,626,013 of record NC_064615.1, read on the forward strand.
TCTTTTCCGATGCATTATTCCTCCTTTACTGCATCCCTCGCTCCCTCACATTGACGAATTAACACACAATTTGCGTCCATATGAAATACTCTGGATTCCCTGCATTGTCCTTCTAAATCAAGATACGTTTCTACGGAAACGATAGGATTTTCTTTGGGGTTCCGAGTATCTCTTTTCTGATGCATTATTCCTCCTTTACTGCATCCCTCGCTCCCTCACATTGACGAATTAACACACAATTTGCGTCCGTATGAAATACTCTGGATTCCCTGCATTGTTCTTCTAAATCGACATACGTTTCTACGGAAACGATAGGATTTTCTTTGGGGTTCCGCGTATCTCTTTTCCGATGCATTATTCCTCCTTTACTGCATCCCTCGCTTCCTCACATTGACGAATTAACACACAATTTGCGTCCATATGAAATACTCTGGATTCCCTGCATTGTCCTCCTAAATCGAGATACGTTTCTACGGAAACGATAGCATTTTCTTTGGGGTTCCGAGTATCTCTTTTCCGATGCATTATTCCTCCTTTACTGCATCCCTCGCTCCCTCACATTGACGAATTAACACACAATTTGCGTCCATATGAAATACTCAGGATTCCCTGCATTGTCCTTCTAAATCGAGATACGTTTCTACGGAAACGATAGGATTTCTTTTGGGGTTCCGAGTATCTCTTTTCCGATGCATTATTCCTCCTTTACTGCATCCCTCGCTCCCTCACATTGCCGAATTAAAACACAATTTGCGTCCATATGAAATACTCTGGATTCCCTGCATTGTCCTTCTAAATCGAGATACGTTTCTACGGAAACGATAGGATTTTCTTTGGGGTTCCGAGTATCTCTTTTCCGATGCATTATTCCTCCTTTACTGCATCCCTCGCTCCCTCACATTGACGAATTAACACACAATTTGCGTCCATATGAAATACTCTGGATTCCCTGCATTGTCCTTCTAAATCGAGATACGTTTCTACGGAAACGATAGGATTTTCTTTGGGGTTCCGAGTATCTCTTTTCCGATGCATTATTCCTCCTTTACTGCATCCCTCGCTCCCTCACATTGACGAATTAACACACAATTTGCGTCCATATGAAATACTCTGGATTCCCTGCATTGTCCTTCTAAATCAAGATACGTTTCTACGGAAACGATAGGATTTTCTTTGGGGTTCCGAGTATCTCTTTTCCCATGCATTATTCCTCCTTTACTGCATCCCTCGCTCCCTCACATTGACGAATTAACACACAATTTGCGTCCGTATGAAATACTCTGGATTCCCTGCATTGTTTTTCTAAATCGACATACGTTTCTACGGAAACGATAGGATTTTCTTTGGGGTTCCGCGTATCTCTTTTCCGATGCATTATTCCTACTTTACTGCATCCCTCACTTCCTCACATTGACGAATTAACACACAATTTGCGTCCATATGAAATACTCTGGATTCCCTGCATTGTCCTTCTAAATCGAGATACGTTTCTACGGAAACGATAGGATTTTCTTTGGGGTTCCGAGTATCTCTTTTCCTTTGCATTATTCCTCCTTTACTGCATCCCTCGCTCCCTCACATTGACGAATTAACACACAAGTTGCGTTCATATGAAATACTCTGGATTCCCTGCATTGTCCTTCTAAATCGAGATACGTTTCTACGGAAACGATAGGATTTTCTTTGGGATTCCGAGTATCTCCTTTCCCATGCATTATTCCTCCTTTACTGCATCCTTCGCTCCCTCACATTGACGAATTAACACACAATTTGCGTCCATATGAAATACTCTGGGTTCCCTGCATTATCTTTCTAAAACGAGACACGTTTCTACGGAAACGATAGGATTTTCTTTTGGGAGTCGAGTATTCCTTTTCCGATGCATTATTCCTCCTTAACTGCATCTATTCTTCCTTTACTGCATCCCTCGCTCCCTCACATTGACGAATTAACAAACAATTTGCGTCCATATGATATACTCCGGATTCCCGGCATTGTCCTTCTATATCGAGATACGTTTCTACGGAAACGATAGGATTTTCTTTGGGGTTCCGAGTATCTCTTTTCCGAAGCATTATTCACCCTTTACTGCATCCCTCGCTCCCTCACATTGACGAATTAACACACAATTTGCGTCCATATGAAATACTCTGGATTCCCTGCATTGTCCTTGTAAATCGAGATACGTTTCTACGGAAATGATAGGATTTTCTTTGGGGTTCCGAGTATCTCTTTTCCGATGCATTATTCCTCCTTTACTGCATCCCTCGCTCCCTCACATTGACGAATTAACACACAATTTGCGTCCATATGAAATACTCTGGATTCCCTGCATTGTCCTCCTAAATCGAGATACGTTTCTACGGAAACGATAGGGTTTTCTTTGGGGTTCCGAGTATATCTTTTCCGTTGCATTATTCCTCCTTTACTGCATCCCTCGCTCCCTGACATTGACGAATTAACACACAATTTGCGTCCATATGAAATACTCAGGATTCCCTGCATTGTCCTTCTAAATCGAGATACGTTTCTACGGAAACGATAGGATTTTCTTTGGGGTTCCGAGTATCTCTTTTCCGATGCATTATTCACCCTTTACTGCATCCCTCGCTCCCTCACATTGACGAATTAACACACAATTTGCGTCCATATGAAATACTCTGGATTCCCTGCATTGTCCTTGTAAATCGAGATACGTTTCTTCGGAAACGATAGGATTTTCTTTGGGGTTCCGAGTATCTCTTTTCCGATGCATTATTCCTCCTTTACTGCATCCCTCGCTCCCTCACATTGACGAATTAAAACACAATTTGCGTCCATATGAAATACTCTGGATTCCTTGCATTGTCCTTCTAAATCGAGATACGTTTCTACGGAAACGATAGGATTTTCTTTGGGGTTCCGAGTATCTCTTTTCCGATGCATTATTCCTCCTTTACTGCATCCCTCACTCCCTCACATTCCCGAATTAACACACAATTTGCGTCCATATGAAATACTCTGGGTTCCCTGCTTTATCTTTCAAAAACGACATACGTTTCTACGGAAACGATAGGATTTTCTTTTTCGAGTCGAGTATATCTTTTCCGATGCATTATTCCTCCTTTACTGCATCTATTCCTCCTTTACTGCATCCCTCGCTCCCTCACATTGACGAATTAACACACAATTTGCGTCCATATGATATACTCCGGATTCCCTGCATTGTCCTTCTATATCGAGATACGTTTCTACGGAAACGATAAGATTTTCTTTGGGGTTAAGAGTATCTCTTTTCCGATGCATTATTCATCCTTTACTGCATCCCTCGCTCCCTCACATTGACGAATTAACACACAATTTGCGTCCATATGAAATACTCTGGATTCCCTGCATTGTCCTTCTAAATCGAGATACGTTTCTACGGAAACGATAGGATTTTCTTTGGGGTTCCGAGTATCTCTTTTCCGATGCATTATTCCTAATTTACTGCATCCCTCACTCCCTCACATTGACGAATGAACACACAATTTGCGTCCATATGAAATACTCTGGATTCCCTGCATTGTCCTCCTAAATCGAGATACGTTTCTACGGAAACGATAGGATTTTCTTTGGGGTTCCGAGTATCTCTTTTCGGATGCATTATTCCTCCTTTACTGCATCCCTCTCTCCCCCACATTGACGAATTAACACACAATTTGCGTCCATATGAAATACTCAGGATTCCCTGCATTGTCCTTCTAAATCGAGATACGTTTCTACGGAAACGATAGGATTTTCTTTGGGGTTCCGAGTATCTCATTTCCGATGCATTATTCCTCCTTTACTGCATCCCTCGCTAACTCACATTGACGAATTAACACACAATTTGCGTCCATATGAAATACTCTGGATTCCCTGCATTGTCCTTCTAAATCGAGATACGTTTCTACGGAAACGATAGGATTTTCTTTGGGGTTCCGAGTATCTCTTTTCCGATGCATTATTCCTCCTTTACTGCATCCCTCGCTCCCTCACATTGACGAATTAACACACAATTTGCGTCCATATGAAATACTCTGGATTCCCTGCATTGTCCTTGTAAATCGAGATACGTTTCTACGGAAACGATAGGATTTTCTTTGGGGTTCCGAGTATCTCTTTTCCGATGCATTATTCCTCCTTTACTGCATCCCTCGCTCCCTCACATTGTCGAATTAAAACACAATTTGCGTCCATATGAAATACTCTGGATTCCTTGCATTGTCCTTCTACATCGAGATACGTTTCTACGGAAACGATAGGATTTTCTTTGGGGTTCCGAGTATCTCTTTTCCGATGCATTATTCCTCCTTTACTTCATCCCTCACTCCCTCACATTCCCGAATTAACACACAATTTGCGTCCATATGAAATACTCTGGGTTCCCTGCTTTATCTTTCTAAAACGAGATACGTTTCTACGGAAACGATAGGATTTTCTTTTTTGAGTCGAGTATCTCTTTTCCGATGCATTATTCCTCCTTTACTGCATCTATTCCTCCTTTACTGCATCCCTCGCTCCCTCACATTGACGAATTAACACACAATTTGCGTCCATATGATATACTCCGGATTCCCTGCATTGTCCTTCTATATCGAGATACGTTTCTACGGAAACGATAGGATTTTCTTTGGGGTTAAGAGTATCTCTTTTCCGATGCATTATTCATCCTTTACTGCATCCCTCGCTCCCTCACATTGACGAATTAACACACAATTTGCGTCCATATGAAATACTCTGGATTCCCTGCATTGTCCTTGTAAATCGAGATACGTTTCTACGGAAACGATAGGATTTTCTTTGGGGTTCCGAGTATCTCTTTTCCGATGCATTATTCCTCCTTTACTGCATCCCTCGTTCCCTCACATTGAAGAATTAACACACAATTTTCGTCCATATGAAATACTCTGGATTCCCTGCATTGTCCTATTAAATCGAGATACGTTTCAATGGAAACGATAGGATTTTCTTTGGGGTTCCGAGTATCTCTTTTCCGATGCATTATTCCTCGTTTACTGCATCCCTCGCTCCCTCAAATTGACGAATTAACACACAATTTGCGTCCATATGAATTCCTCTGGATTCCCTGCATTGTCCTTCTAAAACAAGATACGTTTCTACGGAAACGATAGGATTTTCTTTGGGGTTCCGAGTATCTCTTTTCCGATGCATTATTCCTCCTTTACTGCATCCCTCGCTCCCTCACATTGACGAATTAACACACAATTTGCGTCCATATGAATTACTCTGGATTCCCTGCATTGTCCTTGTAAATAGAGATACGTTTCTACGGAAACGATAGGATTTTCTTTGGGGTTCCGAGTATCTCTTTCCCAATGCATTATTCCTCCTTTACTGCATCCCTCGCTCCCTCACATTGACGAATTAACACACAATTTGCGTCCATATGAAATACTCTGGATTCCCTGCATTGTCCTCCTAAATCGAGATACGTTTCTACGGAAACGATAGGGTTTTCTTTGGGGTTCCGAGTATATCTTTTCCGTTGCATTATTCCTCCTTTACTGCATCCCTCGCTCCCTCACATTGACGAATTAACACACAATTTGCGTCCATATGAAATACTCAGGATTCCCTGCATTGTCCTTCTAAATCGAGATACGTTTCTACGGAAACGATAAGATTTTCTTTGGGGTTCCGAGTATCTCTTTTCCGATGCATTATTCACCCTTTACTGCATCCCTCGCTCCCTCACATTGACGAATTAACACACAATTTGCGTCCATATGAAATACTCTGGATTCCCTGCATTGTCCTTGTAAATCGAGATACGTTTCTACGGAAACGATAGGATTTTCTTTGGGGTTCCGAGTATCTCTTCTCCGATGCATTATTCCTCCTTTACTGCATCCCTCGCTCCCTCACATTGACGAATTAAAACACAATTTGCGTCCAAATGAAATACTCTGGATTCCTTGCATTGTCCTTCTAAATCGAGATACGTTTCTACGGAAACGATAGGATTTTCTTTGGGGTCCGAGTATCTCTTTTCCGATGCATTATTCCTCCTTTACTGCATCCCTCACTCCCTCACATTCCCGAATTAACACACAATTTGCGTCCATATGAAATACTCTGGGTTCCCTGCTTTATCTTTCTAAAACGAGATACGTTTCTACGGAAACGATAGGATTTTTTTTTGAGTCGAGTATCTCTTTTCCGATGCATTATTCCTCCTTTACTGCATCTATTCCTCCTTTACTGCATCCCTCGCTCCCTCACATTGACGAATTAACACACAATTTGCGTCCATATGATATACTCCGGATTCCCAGCATTGTCCTTCTATATCGAGATACGTTTCTACGGAAACGATAAGATTTTCTTTGGGGTTAAGAGTATTTCTTTTCCGATGCATTATTCATCCTTTACTGCATCCCTCGCTCCCTCACATTGACGAATTAACACACAATTTGCGTCCATATGAAATACTCAGGATTCCCTGCATTGTCCTTCTAAATCGAGATACGTTTCTACGGAAACGATAGGATTTTCTTTGGGGTTCCGAGTATCTCTTTTCCGATGCATTATTCCTCCTTTACTGCATCCCTCGCTAACTCACATTGACGAATTAACACACAATTTGCGTCCATATGAAATACTATGGATTCCCTGCATTAACCTTCTAAATCGAGATACGTTTCTACGGAAACGTTAGGATTTTCTTTGGGGTTCCGAATATCTCTTTTCCGATGCATTATTCCTCCTTTACTGCATCCCTCGCTCCCTCACATTGACGAATTAACACACAATTTGCGTCCATATGAAATACTCTGGAGTCCCTGCATTGTCATTGTAAATCGAGATACGTTTCTACGGAAACGATAGGATTTTCTTTGGGGTTCCGAGTATCTCTTTTCCGATGCATTATTCCTCCTTTACTGCATCATTCGCTCCCTCACATTGACGAATTAAAACACAATTTGCGTCCATATGAAATACTCTGGGTTCCCTGCTTTATCTTTCTAAAACGAGATACGTTTCTACGGAAACGATAGGATTTTCTTTTTTGAGTCGAGTATCTCTTTTCCGATGCATTATTCCTCCTTTACTGCATCTATTCCTCCTTTACTGCGTCCCTCGCTCCCTCACATTGACGAATTAACACACAATTTGCGTCCATATGATATACTCCGGATTCCCTGCATTGTCTTTCTATATCGAGATATGTTTCTACGGAAACGATAGGATTTTCTTTGGGGTTAAGAGTATCTCTTTTCCGATGCATTATTCATCCTTTACTGCATCCCTCGCTCCCTCACATTGACGAATTAACACACAATTTGCGTCCATATGAAATACTCTGGATTCCCTGCATTTTCCTTCTAAATCGAGATACGTTTCTCCGGAAACGATAGGATTTTCTTTGGGGTTCCGAGTATCTCTTTTCCGATGCATTATTCCTCCTTTACTGCATCCCTCGCTCCCTCACATTGACGAATTAACACACAATTTGCGCCCATATGAAATATTCTGGATTCCCTGCATTGTCCTCCTAAATCGAGATACGTTTCTACGGAAACGATAGGATTTTCTTTGGGGTTCCGAGTATCTCTTTTCGGATGCATTATTCCTCCTTTACTGCATCCCTCGCTCCCCCACATTGACGAATTAACACACAATTTGCGTCCATATGAAATACTCAGGATTCCCTGCATTGTCCTTCTAAATCAAGATACGTTTCTACGGAAACGATAGGATTTTCTTTGGGGTTCCGAGTATCTCTTTTCCGATGCATTATTCCTCCTTTACTGCATCCCTCGCTAACTCACATTGACGATTTAACACACAATTTGCGTCCATATGAAATACTCTGGATTCGCTGCATTGTCCTTCTAAATCGAGATACGTTTCTACGGAAACGATAGGATTTTCTTTGGGGTTCCGAGTATCTCTTTTCCGATGCATTATTCCTCCTTTACTGCATCCCTCGCTTCCTCACATTGACGAATTAACACACAATTTGCGTCCATATGAAATACTCTGGATTCCCTGCATTGTCCTTCTAAATCGGGATTCGTTTCTACGGAAACGACTGGATTTTCTTTGGGGTTCCGAGTATCTCTTTTCCGATGCATTATGCCTCCTTTACTGCATCCCTCGCTCCCTCAAATTGACGAATTAACACACAAATTGCATCCATATGAAATTCTCTGGGTTCCCTGCATTATCTTCCTAAATCGAAATACATTTCTACGGAAACGATAGGATTTTCTTTTGGGAGTCGAGTATCTCTTTTCCGATGCATTATTCCTCCTTTACTGGATCCCTCGCTCCCTCTCATTGACGAATTAACACACAATTTGCGTCCATATGAAATACTCTGGATTCCCTGCATTGTCCTTCTAAATAGAGATACGTTTCTACGGAAACGATAGGATTTTCTTTGGGGTTCCGAGTATCTCTTTTCCGATGCATTATTCCTCCTTTACTGCATCGCTCGCTCCCTCACATTGACGAATTAACACACAATTTGCGTCCATATGAAATACTCTGGATTCCTTGCATTGTCCTTCTAAATCGAGATACGTTTCTACGGAAACGATAGGATTTTCTTTGGGATTCCGAGTATATCTTTTCCGATGCATTATTCCTCCTTTACTGCATCCCTCGCTCCCTCACATTGCCGAATTAACACACAATTTGCGTCCATATGAAATACCCTGGGTTCCCTGCATTATCTTTCTTAAACGAGATACGTTTCTACGGAAACGATATGATTTTCTTTTGGGTGTCGAGTATCTCTTTTCCGATGCATTATTCCTCCTTTACTGCATCTATTCCTCCTTTACTGCATCCCTCGCTCCCTCACATTGACGAATTAACACACAATTTGAGTCCATATGATATACTCCGGATTCCCTGCATTGTCCTTCTAAATCGAGATACGTTTCTACGGAAACGACAGAATTTTCTTTCGGGATCCGAGTATCTCTTCTCCGATGCATTATTCCTCCATTACTGCATCTCTCGCTAACTGATATTGACGAATTAACACACAATTTGCGTCCATATGAAATACTCTGGATTCCCTGCATTGTCCTTCAAAATCGAGATACGTTTCTACGGAAACGAGAGGATTTTCTTTGGGGTTCCGAGTATCTCTTTTCCGATGCATTATTCCTCCTTTACTGCATCCCTCGCTCCCTCACATTGACGAATTAACACACAATTGGCGTCCATATGAAATACTCTGGATTCCCTGCATTGTCCTTCTAAATCGAGATACGTTTCTACGGAAACGACAGGATTTTCTTTGGGGTTCCGAGTATCTCTTCTCCGATGCATTATTCCTCGTTTACTGCATCCCTCGCTCCCTCACATTGACGAATTAACACACAATTTGCGTCCATATGAAATACTCTGGATTCCCTGCATTGTCCTTCTAAATCGAGATACGTTTCTACGGAAACGATAGGATTTTCTTTGGGGTTCCGAGTATCTCTTTTCCTTTGCATTATTCCTCCTTTACTGCATCCCTCGCTCCCTCACATTGACGAATTAACACACAATTTGCGTCCATATGAAATACTCTGGATTCCCTGCATTGTCCTTCTAAATCGAGATACGTTTCTACGGAAACGATAGGATTTTCTTTAGGGTTCCGAGTATCTCTTTTCCCAGGCATTATTCCTTCTTTACTGCATCCCTCGCTCCCTCACATTGACGAATTAACACACAATTTGCGACCATATGAAATACTCTGGATTCCCTGCATTGTCCTTCTAAATCGAGATACGTTTCTACGGAAACGATAGGATTTTCTTTGGGGTTACGAGTATCTCTTTTCCGATGCATTATTCCTCCTTTACTGCATCCCTCGCTCACTCACATTGACGAATTAACACACAATTTGCGTCCATATGAAATACTCTGGGTTCCCTGCATTATCTTTCTAAAACGAGATACGTTTCTACGGAAACGATTGGATTTTCTTTTGGGAGTCGAGTATTCCTTTTCCGATGCATTATTCCTCCTTTACTGCATCTATTCTTCCTTTACTGCATCCCTCGCTCCCTCACATTGACGAATTAACACACAATTTGCGTCCATATGAAATACTCTGGGTTCCCTGCATTGTCCTTCTAAATCGAGATACGTTTCTACGGAAACGATAGGATTTTCTTTGGGATTCCGAGTATCTCTTTTCCCATGCATTATTCCTCCTTTACTGCATCCCTCGCTCCCTCACATTGACGAATTAACACACAATTTGCGTCCATATGAAATACTCTGGATTCCCGTCACTGTCCTTCTATATCGAGATACGTTTCTACGGAAACGATAGGGTTTTCTTTGGGGTTCCGAGTATATCTTATCCGTTGCATTATTCCTCCTTTACTGCATCCCTCGCTCCCTCACATTGACGAATTAACACACAATTTGCGTCCATATGAAATACACAGGATTCCCTGCATTGTCCTTCTAAATCGAGATACGTTTCTACGGAAACGATAGGATTTTCTTTGGGGTTCCGAGTATCTCTTTTCCGCTGCATTATTCACCCTTTACTGCATCCCTCGCTCCCTCACATTGACGAATTAACACACAATTTGCGTCCATATGAAATACTCTGGATTCCCTGCATTGTCCTTGTAAATCGAGATACGTTTCTACGGAAACGATAGGATTTTCTTTGGGGTTCCGAGTATCTCTTTTCGGATGCATTATTCCTCCTTTACTGCATCCCTCGCTCCCTCACATTGACGAATTAAAACACAATTTGCGTCCATATGAAATACTCTGGATTCCCTGCATTGTCCATCTAAATCGAGATACGTTTCTACGGAAACGATAGGATTTTCTTTGGGGTTCCGAGTATCTCTTTTCCGATGCATTATTCCTCCTTTACTGCATCCCTCACTCCCTCACATTCCCGAATTAACACACAATTTGCGTCCATATGAAATACTCTGGGTTCCCTGCTTTATCTTTCTAAAACGAGATACGTTTCTACGGAAACGATAGGATTTTTTTTTGAGTCGAGTATCTCTTTTCCGATGCATTATTCCTCCTTTACTGCATCTATTCCTCCTTTACTGCATCCCTCGCTCCCTCACATTGACGAATTAATACACAATTTGCGTCCATATGATATACTCCGGATTCCCTGCATTGACCTTCTATATCGAGATACGGTTTCTACGGAAACGATAGGATTTTCTTTGGGGTTAAGAGTATCTCTTTTCCGATGCATTATTCCTCCTTTACTGCATCCCTCGCTAACTCACATTGACGATTTAACACACAATTTGCGTCCATATGAAATACTCTGGATTCCCTGCATTGTCCTTCTAAATCGGGATTCGTTTCTACGGAAACGACTGGATTTTCTTTGGGGTTCCGAGTATCTCTTTTCCGATGCATTATGCCTCCTTTACTGCATCCCTCGCTCCCTCAAATTGACGAATTAACACAAAAATTGCATCCATATGAAATTCTCTGGGTTCCCTGCATTATCTTCCTAAATCGAAATACGTTTCTACGGAAACGATAGGATTTTCTTTGGGGTTCCGAGTATCTCTTCTCCGATGCATTATTCCTCGTTTACTGCATCCCTCGCTCCCTCACATTGACGAATTAACACACAATTTGCGTCCATATGAAATACTCTGGATTCCCTGCATTGTCCTTCTAAATCGAGATACGTTTCTACGGAAACGATAGGATTTTCTTTGGGGTTCCGAGTATCTCTTTTCCTATGCATTATTCCTCCTTTACTGCATCCCTCGCTCCCTCACATTGACGAATTAACACACAATTTGCGGCCATATGAAATACTCTGGATTCCCTGCATTGTCCTTCTAAATCGAGATACGTTTCTACGGAAACGATAGGATTTTCTTTTTTGAGTCGAGTATCTCTTTTCCGATGCATTATTCCTCCTTTACTGCATCTATTCCTCCTTTACTGCATCCCTCGCTCCCTCACATTGACGAATTAACACACAATTTGCGTCCATATGATATACTCCGGATTCCCTGCATTGTCTTTCTATATCGAGATATGTTTCTACGGAAACGATAGGATTTTCTTTGGGGTTAAGAGTATCTCTTTTCCGATGCATTATTCATCCTTTACTGCATCCCTCGCTCCCTCACATTGACGAATTAACACACAATTTGCGTCCATATGAAATACTCTGGATTCCCTGCATTTTCCTTCTAAATCGAGATACGTTTCTCCGGAAATGATAGGATTTTCTTTGGGGTTCCGAGTATCTCTTTTCCGATGCATTATTCCTCCTTTACTGCATCCCTCGCTCCCTCACATTGACGAATTAACACACAATTTGCGCCCATATGAAATATTCTGGATTCCCTGCATTGTCCTCCTAAATCGAGATACGTTTCTACGGAAACGATAGGATTTTCTTTGGGGTTCCGAGTATCTCTTTTCGGATGCATTATTCCTCCTTTACTGCATCCCTCGCTCCCCCACATTGACGAATTAACACACAATTTGCGTCCATATGAAATACTCAGGATTCCCTGCATTGTCCTTCTAAATCGAGATACGTTTCTACGGAAACGATAGGATTTTCTTTGGGGTTCCGAGTATCTCTTTTCCGATGCATTATTCCTCCTTTACTGCATCCCTCGCTAACTCACATTGACGATTTAACACACAATTTGCGTCCATATGAAATACTCTGGATTCGCTGCATTGTCCTTCTAAATCGAGATACGTTTCTACGGAAACGATAGGATTTTCTTTGGGGTTCCGAGTATCTCTTTTCCGATGCATTATTCCTCCTTTACTGCATCCCTCGCTTCCTCACATTGACGAATTAACACACAATTTGCGTCCATATGAAATACTCTGGATTCCCTGCATTGTCCTTCTAAATCGGGATTCGTTTCTACGGAAACGACTGGATTTTCTTTGGGGTTCCGAGTATCTCTTTTCCGATGCATTATGCCTCCTTTACTGCATCCCTCGCTCCCTCAAATTGACGAATTAACACACAAATTGCATCCATATGAAATTCTCTGGGTTCCCTGCATTATCTTCCTAAATCGAAATACATTTCTACGGAAACGATAGGATTTTCTTTTGGGAGTCGAGTATCTCTTTTCCGATGCATTATTCCTCCTTTACTGGATCCCTCGCTCCCTCACATTGACGAATTAACACACAATTTGCGTCCATATGAAATACTCTGGATTCCCTGCATTGTCCTTCTAAATAGAGATACGTTTCTACGGAAACGATAGGATTTTCTTTGGGGTTCCGAGTATCTCTTTTCCGATGCATTATTCCTCCTTTACTGCATCGCTCGCTCCCTCACATTGACGAATTAACACACAATTTGCGTCCATATGAAATACTCTGGATTCCTTGCATTGTCCTTCTAAATCGAGATACGTTTCTACGGAAACGATAGGATTTTCTTTGGGATTCCGAGTATATCTTTTCCGATGCATTATTCCTCCTTTACTGCATCCCTCGCTCCCTCACATTGCCGAATTAACACACAATTTGCGTCCATATGAAATACCCTGGGTTCCCTGCATTATCTTTCTTAAACGAGATACGTTTCTACGGAAACGATATGATTTTCTTTTGGGTGTCGAGTATCTCTTTTCCGATGCATTATTCCTCCTTTACTGCATCTATTCCTCCTTTACTGCATCCCTCGCTCCCTCACATTGACGAATTAACACACAATTTGAGTCCATATGATATACTCCGGATTCCCTGCATTGTCCTTCTAAATCGAGATACGTTTCTACGGAAACGACAGAATTTTCTTTCGGGATCCGAGTATCTCTTTTCCGATGCATTATTCCTCCATTACTGCATCTCTCGCTAACTGATATTGACGAATTAACACACAATTTGCGTCCATATGAAATACTCTGGATTCCCTGCATTGTCCTTCAAAATCGAGATACGTTTCTACGGAAACGAGAGGATTTTCTTTGGGGTTCCGAGTATCTCTTTTCCGATGCATTATTCCTCCTTTACTGCATCCCTCGCTCCCTCACATTGACGAATTAACACACAATTGGCGTCCATATGAAATACTCTGGATTCCCTGCATTGTCCTTCTAAATCGAGATACGTTTCTACGGAAACGATAGGATTTTCTTTGGGGTTCCGAGTATCTCTTCTCCGATGCATTATTCCTCGTTTACTGCATCCCTCGCTCCCTCACATTGACGAATTAACACACAATTTGCGTCCATATGAAATACTCTGGATTCCCTGCATTGTCCTTCTAAATCGAGATACGTTTCTACGGAAACGATAGGATTTTCTTTGGGGTTCCGAGTATCTCTTTTCCTTTGCATTATTCCTCCTTTACTGCATCCCTCGCTCCCTCACATTGACGAATTAACACACAATTTGCGTCCATATGAAATACTCTGGATTCCCTGCATTGTCCTTCTAAATCGAGATACGTTTCTACGGAAACGATAGGATTTTCTTTAGGGTTCCGAGTATCTCTTTTCCCATGCATTATTCCTTCTTTACTGCATCCCTCGCTCCCTCACATTGACGAATTAACACACAATTTGCGTCCATATGAAATACTCTGGATTCCCTGCATTGTCCTTCTAAATCGAGATACGTTTCTACGGAAACGATAGGATTTTCTTTGGGGTTACGAGTATCTCTTTTCCGATGCATTATTCCTCCTTTACTGCATCCCTCGCTCACTCACATTGACGAATTAACACACAATTTGCGTCCATATGAAATACTCTGGGTTCCCTGCATTATCTTTCTAAAACGAGATACGTTTCTACGGAAACGATTGGATTTTCTTTTGGGAGTCGAGTATTCCTTTTCCGATGCATTATTCCTCCTTTACTGCATCTATTCTTCCTTTACTGCATCCCTCGCTCCCTCACATTGACGAATTAACACACAATTTGCGTCCATATGAAATACTCTGGGTTCCCTGCATTGTCCTTCTAAATCGAGATACGTTTCTACGGAAACGATAGGATTTTCTTTGGGATTCCGAGTATCTCTTTTCCCATGCATTATTCCTCCTTTACTGCATCCCTCGCTCCCTCACATTGACGAATTAACACACAATTTGCGTCCATATGAAATACTCTGGATTCCCGTCACTGTCCTTCTATATCGAGATACGTTTCTACGGAAACGATAGGGTTTTCTTTGGGGTTCCGAGTATATCTTATCCGTTGCATTATTCCTCCTTTACTGCATCCCTCGCTCCCTCACATTGACGAATTAACACACAATTTGCGTCCATATGAAATACACAGGATTCCCTGCATTGTCCTTCTAAATCGAGATACGTTTCTACGGAAACGATAGGATTTTCTTTGGGGTTCCGAGTATCTCTTTTCCGCTGCATTATTCACCCTTTACTGCATCCCTCGCTCCCTCACATTGACGAATTAACACACAATTTGCGTCCATATGAAATACTCTGGATTCCCTGCATTGTCCTTGTAAATCGAGATACGTTTCTACGGAAACGATAGGATTTTCTTTGGGGTTCCGAGTATCTCTTTTCGGATGCATTATTCCTCCTTTACTGCATCCCTCGCTCCCTCACATTGACGAATTAAAACACAATTTGCGTCCATATGAAATACTCTGGATTCCCTGCATTGTCCATCTAAATCGAGATACGTTTCTACGGAAACGATAGGATTTTCTTTGGGGTTCCGAGTATCTCTTTTCCGATGCATTATTCCTCCTTTACTGCATCCCTCACTCCCTCACATTCCCGAATTAACACACAATTTGCGTCCATATGAAATACTCTGGGTTCCCTGCTTTATCTTTCTAAAACGAGATACGTTTCTACGGAAACGATAGGATTTTTTTTTGAGTCGAGTATCTCTTTTCCGATGCATTATTCCTCCTTTACTGCATCTATTCCTCCTTTACTGCATCCCTCGCTCCCTCACATTGACGAATTAACACACAATTTGCGTCCATATGATATACTCCGGATTCCCTGCATTGACCTTCTATATCGAGATACGGTTTCTACGGAAACGATAGGATTTTCTTTGGGGTTAAGAGTATCTCTTTTCCGATGCATTATTCCTCCTTTACTGCATCCCTCGCTAACTCACATTGACGATTTAACACACAATTTGCGTCCATATGAAATACTCTGGATTCCCTGCATTGTCCTTCTAAATCGGGATTCGTTTCTACGGAAACGACTGGATTTTCTTTGGGGTTCCGAGTATCTCTTTTCCGATGCATTATGCCTCCTTTACTGCATCCCTCGCTCCCTCAAATTGACGAATTAACACAAAAATTGCATCCATATGAAATTCTCTGGGTTCCCTGCATTATCTTCCTAAATCGAAATACGTTTCTACGGAAACGATAGGATTTTCTTTGGGGTTCCGAGTATCTCTTCTCCGATGCATTATTCCTCGTTTACTGCATCCCTCGCTCCCTCACATTGACGAATTAACACACAATTTGCGGCCATATGAAATACTCTGGATTCCCTGCATTGTCCTTCTAAATCGAGATACGTTTCTACGGAAACGATAGGATTTTCTTTAGGGTTCCGAGTATCTCTTTTCCCATGCATTATTCCTTCTTTACTGCATCCCTCGCTCCCTCACATTGACGAATTAACACACAATTTGCGTCCATATGAAATACTCTGGATTCCCTGCATTGTCCTTCTAAATCGAGATACGTTTCTACGGAAACGATAGGATTTTCTTTGGGGTTACGAGTATCTCTTTTCCGATGCATTATTCCTCCTTTACTGCATCCCTCGCTCACTCACATTGACGAATTAACACACAATTTGCGTCCATATGAAATACTCTGGGTTCCCTGCATTATCTTTCTAAAACGAGATACGTTTCTACGGAAACGATAGGATTATCTTTTGGGAGTCGAGTATTCCTTTTCCGATGCATTATTCCTCCTTTACTGCATCTATTCTTCCTTTACTGCATCCCTCGCTCCCTCACATTGACGAATTAACACACAATTTGCGTCCATATGAAATACTCTGGGTTCCCTGCATTGTCCTTCTAAATCGACATACGTTACTACGGAAACGATAGGATTTTCTTTGGGATTCCGAGTATCTCTTTTCCCATGCATTATTCCTCCTTTACTGCATCCCTCGCTCCCTCACATTGACGAATTAACACACAATTTGCGTCCATATGAAATACTCTGGATTCCCGTCATTGTCCTTCTATATCGAGATACGTTTCTACGGAAACGATAGGATTTTCTTTGGGGTTCCGAGTATCTCTTTTCCGAAGCATTATTCACCCTTTACTGCATCCCTCGCTCCCTCACATTGACGAATTATCACACAATTTGCGTCCATATGAAATACTCTGGATTCCCTGCATTGTCCTTGTAAATCGAGATACGTTTCTACGGAAACGATAGGATTTTCTTTGGGGTTCCGAGTATCTCTTTTCCGATGCATTATTCCTCCTTTACTGCATCCCTCGCTCCCTCACATTGACGAATTAACACACAATTTGCGTCCATATGAAATACTCTGGATTCCCTGCATTGTCCTCCTAAATCGAGATACGTTTCTACGGAAACGATAGGGTTTTCTTTGGGGTTCCGAGTATATCTTATCCGTTGCATTATTCCTCCTTTACTGCATCCCTCGCTCCCTCACATTGACGAATTAACACACAATTTGCGTCCATATGAAATACACAAGATTCCCTGCATTGTCCTTCTAAATCGAGATACGTTTCTACGGAAACGATAGGATTTTCTTTGGGGTTCCGAGTATCTCTTTTCCGCTGCATTATTCACCCTTTACTGCATCCCTCGCTCCCTCCCATTGACGAATTAACACACAATTTGCGTCCATATGAAATACTCTGGATTCCCTGCATTGTCCTTGTAAATCGAGATACGTTTCTACGGAAACGATAGGATTTTCTTTTTTGGTTCCGAGTATCTCTTTTCGGATGCATTATTCCTCCTTTACTGCATCCCTCGCTCCCTCACATTGATGAATTAAAACACAATTTGCGTCCATATGAAATACTCTGGATTCCTTGCATTGTCCTTCTAAATCGAGATACGTTTCTACGGAAACGATAGGATTTTCTTTGGGGTTCCGAGTATCTCTTTTCCGATGCATTATTCCTCCTTTACTGCATCCCTCACTCCCTCACATTCCCGAATTAACACACAATTTGCGTCCATATGAAATACTCTGGGTTCCCTGCTTTATCTTTCTAAAACGAGATACGTTTCTACGGAAACGATAGGATTTTTTTTTGAGTCGAGTATCTCTTTTCCGATGCATTATTCCTCCTCTACTGCATCTATTCCTCCTTTACTGCATCCATCGCTCCCTCACATTGACGAATTAACACACAATTTGCGTCCATATGATATACTCCGGATTCCCTGCATTGTCCTTCTATATCGAGATACGTTTCTACGGAAACGATAGGATTTTCTTTGGGGTTAAGAGTATCTCTTTTCCGATGCATTACTCATCCTTTACTGCATCCCTCGCTCCCTCACATTGACGAATTAACACACAATTTGCGTCCATATGAAATACTCTGGATTCCCTGCATTGTCCTTCTAAATCGAGATACGTTTCTACGGAAACGATAGGATTTTCGTGGGGTTCCGAGTATCTCTTTTCCGATGCATTATTCCTCCTTTACTGCATCCCTCGCTCCCTCACATTGACGAATTAACACACAATTTGCGTCCATATGAAATACTCTGGATTCCCTGCATTGTCCTCCTAAATCGAGATACGTTTCTACGGAAACGATAGGATTTTCTTTGGGGTTCCGAGTATCTCTTTTCGGATGCATTATTCCTCCTTCACTGCATCCCTCGCTCCCCCACATTGACGAATTAACACACAATTTGCGTCCATATGAAATACTCAGGGTTCCCTGCATTGTCCTTCTAAATCGAGATACGTTTTTACGGAAACGATAGGATTTTCTTTGGGGTTCCGAGTATCTCTTTTCCGATGCATTATTCCTCCTTTACTGCATCCCTCGCTAACTCACATTGACGAAGTAACACACAATTTGCGTCCATATGAAATACTCTGGATTCCCTGCATTGTCCTTCTAAATCGAGATACGTTTCTACGGAAACGATAGGATTTTCTTTGGGGTTCCGAGTATCTCTTTTCCGATGCATTATTCCTCCTTTACTGCATCCCTCGCTCCCTCACATTGACGAATTAACACACAATTTGCGTCCATATGAAGTACTCTGGATTGCCTGCATTGTCCTTGTAAATCGAGATACGTTTCTACGGAAACGATAGGATTTTCTTTGGGGTTCCGAGTATCTCTTTTCCGATGCATTATTCCTCCTTTACTGCATCCCTCGCTCCCTCACATTGACGAATTAAAACACAATTTGCGTCCATATGAAATACTCTGGATTCCTTGCATTGTCCTTCTAAATCGAGATACGTTTCTACGGAAACGATAGGATTTTCTTTGGGGTTCCGAGTATCTCTTTTCCGATGCATTATTCTTCTTTACTGCATCCCTCACTCCCTCACATTCCCGAATTAACACACAATTTGCGTCCATATGAAATACTCTGGGTTCCCTGCTTTATCTTTCTAAAACGAAATACGTTTCTACGGAAACGATAGGATTTTTTTTTTGAGTCGAGTATCTCTTTTCCGTTGCATTATTCCTCCTTTACTGCATCTATTCCTCCTTTACTGCATCCCTCGCTCCCTCACATTGATGAATTAACACACAATTTGCGTCCATATGATATACTCCGGATTCCCTGCATTGTCCTTCTATATCGAGATACGTTTCTACGGAAACGATAGGATTTTCTTTGGGGTTAAGAGTATCTCTTTTCCGATGCATTATTCATCCCTTACTGCATCCCTCGCTCCCTCACATTGACGAATTAACACACAATTTGCGTCCATATGAAATACTCTGGATTCCCTGCATTGTCCTTCTAAATCGAGATACGTTTCTACGGAAACGATAGGATTTTCTTTGGGGTTCCGAGTATCTCTTTTCCGATGCATTATTCCACCTTTACTGCATCCCTCGCTTCCTCACATTGACGAATTAACACACAATTTGCGTCCATATGAAATACTCTGGATTCCCTGCATTGTCCTTCTAAATCGGGATTCGTTTCTACGGAAACGACTGGATTTTTTTGGGGTTCCGAGTATCTCTTTTCCGATGCATTATGCCTCCTTTACTGCATCCCTCGCTCCCTCAAATTGACGAATTAACACACAAATTGCATCCATATGAAATTCTCTGGGTTCCCTGCATTATCTTCCTAAATCGAACGACGTTTCTACGGAAACGATAGGATTTTCTTTTGGGAGTCGAGTATCTCTTTTCCGATGCATTATTCCTCCTTTACTGGATCCCTCGCTCCCTCACATTGACGAATTAACACACAATTTGCGTCCATATGAAATACTCTGGATTCCCTGCATTGTCCTTCTAAATAGATATACGTTTCTACGGAAACGATAGGATTTTCTTTGGGGTTCCGAGTATATCTTTTCCGATGCATTATTCCTCCTTTACTGCATCCCTCGCTCCCTCACATTGACGAGTTAACACACAATTTGCGTCCATATGAAATACTCTGGATTCCTTGCATTGTCCTTCTAAATCGAGATACGTTTCTACGGAAACTATAGGATTTTCTTTGGGATTCCGAGTATATCTTTTCCGATGCATTATTCCTCCTTTACTGCATCCCTCGCTCCCTCACATTGCCGAATTAACACACAATTTGCGTCCATATGAAATACCCTGGGTTCCCTGCATTATCTTTCTTAAACGAGATACGTTTCTACGGAAACGATATGATTTTCTTTTGGGTGTCGAGTATCTCTTTTCCGATGCATTATTCCTCCTTTACTGCATCTATTCCTCCTTTACTGCATCCCTCGCTCCCTCACATTGACGAATTAACACACAATTTGAGTCCATATGATATACTCCGGATTCCCTGCATTGTCCTTCTAAATCGAGATACGTTTCTACGGAAACGACAGAATTTTCTTTGGGGATCCGAGTATCTCTTTTCCGATGCATTATTCCTCCATTACTGCATCTCTCGCTAACTGATATTGACGAATTAACACACAATTTGCGTCCATATGAAATACTCTGGATTCCCTGCATTGTCCTTCGAAATCGAGATACGTTTCTACGGAAACGATAGGATTTTCTTTGGGGTTCCGAGTATCTCTTTTCCGATGCATTATTCCTCCTTTACTGCATCCCTCGCTCCCTCACATTGACGAATTAACACACAATTTGCGTCCATATGAAATACTCTGGATTCCCTGCATTGTCCTTCTAAATCGAGATACGTTTCTACGGAAACGATAGGATTTTCTTTGGGGTTCCGAGTATCTCTTCTCCGATGCATTATTCCTCGTTTACTGCATCCCTCGCTCCCTCACATTGACGAATTAACACACAATTAGCGTCCATATGAAATACTCTGGATTCCCTGCATTGTCCTTCTAAATCGAGATACGTTTCTACGGAAACGATAGGATTTTCTTTGGGGTTCCGAGTATCTCTTTTCCTTTGCATTATTCCTCCTTTACTGCATCCCTCGCTCCCTCACATTGACGAATTAACACACAATTTGCGTCCATATGAAATACTCTGGATTCCCTGCATTGTCCTTCTAAATCGAGATACGTTTCTACGGAAACGATAGGATTTTCTTTAGGGTTCCGAGTATCTCTTTTCCCATGCATTATTCCTTCTTTACTGCATCCCTCGCTCCCTCACATTGACGAATTAACACACAATTTGCGTCCATATGAAATACTCTGGATTCCCTGCATTGTCCTTCTAAATCGAGATACGTTTCTACGGAAACGATAGGATTTTCTTTGGGGTTACGAGTATCTCTTTTCCGATGCATTATTCCTCCTTTACTGCATCCCTCGCTCCCTCACATTGAAGAATTAACACACAATTTGCGTCCATATGAAATACTCTGGGTTCCCTGCATTATCTTTCTAAAACGAGATACGTTTCTACGGAAACGATAGGATTTTCTTTTGGGAGTCGAGTATTCCTTTTCCGATGCATTATTCCTCCTTTACTGCATCTATTCTTCCTTTACTGCATCCCTCGCTCCCTCACATTGACGAATTAACACACAATTTGCGTCCATATGAAATACTCTGGGTTCCCTGCATTGTCCTTCTAAATCGAGATACGTTTCTACGGAAACGATAGGATTTTCTTTGGGATTCCGAGTATCTCTTTTCCCAGGCATTATTCCTCCTTTACTGCATCCCTCGCTCCCTCACATTGACGAATTAACACACAATTTGCGTCCATATGAAATACTCTGGATTCCCGTCATTGTCCTTCTATATCGAGATACGTTTCTACGGAAACGATAGGATTTTCTTTGGGGTTCCGAGTATCTCTTTTCCGAAGCATTATTCACCCTTTACTGCATCCCTCGCTCCCTCACATTGACGAATTATCACACAATTTGCGTCCATATGAAATACTCTGGATTCCCTGCATTGTCCTTGTAAATCGAGATACGTTTCTACGGAAACGATAGGATTTTCTTTGGGGTTCCGAGTATCTCTTTTCCGATGCATTATTCCTCCTTTACTGCATCCCTCGCTCCCTCACATTGACGAATTAACACACAATTTGCGTCCATATGAAATACTCTGGATTCCCTGCATTGTCCTCCTAAATCGAGATACGTTTCTACGGAAACGATAGGGTTTTCTTTGGGGTTCCGAGTATATCTTATCCGTTGCATTATTCCTCCTTTACTGCATCCCTCGCTCCCTCACATTGACGAATTAACACACAATTTGCGTCCATATGAAATACACAGGATTCCCTGCATTGTCCTTCTAAATCGAGATACGTTTCTACGGAAACGATAGGATTTTCTTTGGGGTTCCGAGTATCTCTTTTCCGCTGCATTATTCACCCTTTACTGCATCCCTTGCTCCCTCACATTGACGAATTAACACACAATTTGCGTCCATATGAAATACTCTGGATTCCCTGCATTGTCCTTGTAAATCGAGATACGTTTCTACGGAAACGATAGGATTTTCTTTGGGGTTCCGAGTATCTCTTTTCGGATGCATTATTCCTCCTTTACTGCATCCCTCGCTCCCTCACATTGACGAATTAAAACACAATTTGCGTCCATATGAAATACTCTGGATTCCTTGCATTGTCCTTCTAAATCGAGATACGTTTCTACAGAAACGATAGGATTATCTTTGGGGTTCCGAGTATCTCTTTTCCGATGCATTATTCCTCCTTTACTGCATCCCTCACTCCCTCACATTCCCGAATTAACACACAATTTGCGTCCATATGAAATACTCTGGGTTCCCTGCTTTATCTTTCTAAAACGAGATACGTTTTTACGGAAACGATAGGATTTTTTTTTGAGTCGAGTATCTCTTTTCCGATGCATTATTCCTCCTTTACTGCATCTATTCCTCCTTTACTGCATCCCTCGCTCCCTCACATTGACGAATTAACACACAATTTGCGTCCATATGATATACTCCGGATTCCCTGCATTGTCCTTCTATATCGAGATACGTTTCTACGGAAACGATAGGATTTTCTTTGGGGTTAAGAGTATCTCTTTTCCGATGCATTATTCATCCTTTACTGCATCCCTCGCTCCCTCACATTGACGAATTAACACACAATTTGCGTCCATATGAAATACTCTGGATTCCCTGCATTGTCCTTCTAAATCGAGATACGTTTCTACGGAAACGATAGGATTTTCTTTGGGGTTCCGAGTATCTCTTTTCCGATGCATTATTCCTCCTTTACTGCATCCCTCGCTCCCTCACATTGACGAATTAACACACAATTTGCGTCCATATGAAATACTCTGGATTCCCTGCATTGTCCTCCTAAATCGAGATACGTTTCTACGGAAACGATAGGATTTTCTTTGGGGTTCCGAGTATCTCTTTTCGGATGCATTATTCCTCCTTTACTGCATCCCTCGCTCCCCCACATTGACGAATTAACACACAATTTGCGTCCATATGAAATACTCAGGGTTCCCTGCATTGTCCTTCTAAATCGAGATACGTTTTTACGGAAACGATAGGATTTTCTTTGGGGTTCCGAGTATCTCTTTTCCGATGCATTATTCCTCCTTTTCTGCATCCCTCGCTAACTCACATTGACGAAGTAACACACAATTTGCGTCCATATGAAATACTCTGGATTCCCTGCATTGTCCTTCTAAATCGAGATACGTTTCTACGGAAACGATAGGATTTTCTTTGGGGTTCCGAGTATCTCATTTCCGATGCATTATTCCTCCTTTACTGCATCCCTCGCTCCCTCACATTGACGAATTAACACACAATTTGCGTCCATATGAAGTACTCTGGATTCCCTGCATTGTCCTTGTAAATCGAGATACGTTTCTACGGAAACGATAGGATTTTCTTTGGGGTTCCGAGTATCTCTTTTCCGATGCATTATTCCTCCTTTACTGCATCCCTCGCTCCCTCACATTGACGAATTAAAACACAATTTGCGTCCATATGAAATACTCTGGATTCCTTGCATTGTCCTTCTAAATCGAGATACGTTTCTACGGAAACGATAGGATTTTCTTTGGGGTTCCGAGTATCTCTTTTCCGATGCATTATTCCTCCTTTACTGCATCCCTCACTCCCTCACATTCCCGAATTAACACACAATTTGCGTCCATATGAAATACTCTGGGTTCCCTGTTTTATCTTTCTAAAACGAAATATGTTTCTACGGAAACGATAGGATTTTTTTTTGAGTCGAGTATCTCTTTTCCGATGCATTATTCCTCCTTTACTGCATCTATTCCTCCTTTACTGCATCCCTCGCTCCCTCACATTGACGAATTAACACACAATTTGCGTCCATATGATATACTCCGGATTCCCTGCATTGTCCTTCTATATCGAGATACGTTTCTACGGAAACGATAGGATTTTCTTTGGGGTTAAGAGTATCTCTTTTCCGATGCATTATTCATCCTTTACTGCATCCCTCGCTCCCTCACATTGACGAATTAACACACAATTTGCGTCAATATGAAATACTCTGGATTCCCTGCATTGTCCTTCTAAATCGAGATACGTTTCTACGGAAACGATAGGATTTTCTTTGGGGTTCCGAGTATCTCTTTTCCGATGCATTATTCCTCCTTTACTGCATCCCTCGCTCCCTCACATTGACGAATTAACACACAATTTGCGTCCATATGAAATACTCTGGATTCCCTGCATTGTCCTCCTAAATCGAGATACGTTTCTACGGAAACGATAGGATTTTCTTTGGGGTCCCGAGTATCTCTTTTCCGATGCATTATTCCTCCTTTACTGCATCCCTCGCTCCCCCACATTGACGAATTAACACACAATTTGCGTCCATATGAAATACTCAGGATTCCCTGCATTGTCCTTCTAAATCGAGATACGTTTCTACGGAAACGATAGGATTTTCTTTGGGGTTCCGAGTATCTCTTTTCCGACGCATTATTCCTCCTTTACTGCATCCCTCGCTAACTCACATTGACGAATTAACACACAATTTGCGTCCATATGAAATACTCTGGATTCCCTGCATTGTCCTTCTAAATCGAGATACGTTTCTACGGAAACGATAGGATTTTCTTTGGGGTTCCGAGTATCTCTTCTCCGATGCATTATTCCTCCTTTACTGCATCCCTCGCTCCCTCACATTGACGAATTAACACACAATTTGCGTCCATATGAAATACTCTGGATTCCCTGCATTGTCCTTGTAAATCGAGATACGTTTCTACGGAAACGATAGGATTTTCTTTGGGGTTCCGAGTATCTCTTTTCCGATGCATTATTCCTCCTTTACTGCATCCCTCGCTCCCTCACATTGACGAATTAAAACACAAGTTGCGTCCATATGAAATACTCTGGATTCCTTGCATTGTCCTTCTAAATCGAGATACGTTTCTACGGAAACGATAGGATTTTCTTTGGGGTTCCGAGTATCTCTTTTCCGATGCATTATTCCTCCTTTACTGCATCCCTCACTCCATCACATTCCCGAATTAACACACAATTTGCGTCCATATGAAATACTCTGGGTTCCCTGCTTTATCTTTCTAAAACGAGATACGTTTCTACGGAAACGATAGGATTTTCTTTTTTGAGTCGAGTATCTCTTTTCCGATGCATTATTCCTCCTTTACTGCATCTATTCCTCCTTTACTGCATCCCTCGCTCCCTCACATTGACGAATTAACACACAATTTGCGTCCATATGATATCCTCCGGATTCCCTGCATTGTCCTTCTATATCGAGATACGTTTCTACGGAAACGATAGGATTTTCTTTGGGTTAAGAGTATCTCTTTTCCGATGCATTATTCATCCTTTACTGCATCCCTCGCTCCCTCACATTGACGAATTAACACACAATTTGCGTCCATATGAAATACTCTGGATTCCCTGCATTGTCCTTCTAAATCGAGATACGTTTCTACAGAAAAGATAGGATTTTCTTTGGGGTTCCGAGTATCTCTTTTCCGATGCAT
The DNA here is from genome assembly GCF_023898315.1 of Schistocerca nitens. Classification (NCBI taxonomy): domain Eukaryota; kingdom Metazoa; phylum Arthropoda; class Insecta; order Orthoptera; family Acrididae; genus Schistocerca; species Schistocerca nitens. The sequence continues at coordinate 1,124,652,593 of NC_064615.1, forward strand.
TATTCCTCCTTTACTGCATCCCTCGCTCCCTCACATTGACGAATTAACACACAATTTGCGTCCATATGAAATACTCTGGATTCCCTGCATTGTCCTCCTAAATCGAGATACGTTTCTACGGAAACGATAGGATTTTCTTTGGGGTTCCGAGTACCTCTTTTCGGATGCATTATTCCTCCTTTACTGCATCCCTCGCTCCCCCACATTGACGAATTAACACACAATTTGCGTCCATATGAAATACTCAGGATTCCCTGCATTGTCCTTCTAAATCGAGATACGTTTCTACGGAAACGATAGGATTTTCTTTGGGGTTCCGAGTATCTCTTTTCCGATGCATTATTCCTCCTTTACTGCATCCCTCGCTAACTCACATTGACGAATTAACACACAATTTGCGTCCATATGAAATACTCTGGATTCGCTGCATTGTCCTTCTAAATCGAGATACGTTTCTACGGAAACGATAGGATTTTCTTTGGGGTTCCGAGTATCTCTTTTCCGATGCATTCTTCCTCCTTTACTGCATCCCTCGCTTCCCCACATCGACGAATTAACACACAATTTGCGTCCATATGAAATACTCTGGATTCCCTGCATTGTCCTTCTAAATCGGGATTCGTTTCTACGGAAACGACAGGATTTTCTTTGGGGTTCCGAGTATCTCTTTTCCGATGCATTATGCCCCCTTTACTGCATCCCTCGCTCCCTCACATTGCCGAATTAACACACAAATTGCGTCCATATGAAATACTCTGGGTTCCCTGCATTATCTTCCTAAATCGAAATACGTTTCTACGGAAACGATAGGATTTTCTTTTGGGAGTCGAGTATCTCTTTTCCGATGCACTATTCCTCCTTTACTGGATCCCTCGCTCCCTCACATTGACGAATTAACACACAATTTGCGTCCATATGAAATACTCTGGATTCCCTGCATTGTCCTTCTAAATAGAGATACGTTTCTACGGAAACGATAGGATTTTCTTTGGGGTTCCGAGTATCTCTTTTCGGATGCATTATTCCTCCTTTACTGCATCCCTCGCTCCCCCTCATTGACGAATTAACACACAATTTGCGTCCATATGAAATACTCAGGATTCCCTGCATTGTCCTTGTAAATCGAGATACGTTTCTACGGAAACGATAGGATTTTCTTTGGGGTTCCGAGTATCTCTTTTCCGATGCATTATTCCTCCTTTACTGCATCCCTCGCTCCCTCACATTGACGAATTAAAACACAATTTGCGTCCATATGAAATACTCTGGATTCCTTGCATTGTCCTTCTAAATCGAGATACGTTTCTACGGAAACGATAGGATTTTCTTTGGGGTTCCGAGTATCTCTTTTCCGATGCATTATTCCTCCTTTACTGCATCCCTCACTCCCTCACATTCCCGAATTAACACACAATTTGCGTCCATATGAAATACTCTGGGTTCCCTGCTTTATCTTTCTAAAACGAGATACGTTTCTACGGAAACGATAGGATTTTCTTTTTTGAGTCGAGTATCTCTTTTCCGATGCATTATTCCTCCTTTACTGCATCTATTCCTCCTTTACTGCATCCCTCGCTCCCTCACATTGACGAATTAACACACAATTTGCGTCCATATGATATAGTCCGGATTCCCTGCATTGTCCTTCTATATCGAGATACGTTTCTACGGAAACGATAGGATTTTCTTTGGGGTTAAGAGTATCTCTTTTCCGATGCATTATTCATCCTTTACTGCATCCCTCGCTCCCTCACATTGACGAATTAACACACAATTTGCGTCCATATGAAATACTCTGGATTCCCTGCATTGTCCTTCTAAATCGAGATACGTTTCTACGGAATCTATAGGATTTTCTTTGGAGTTCCGAGTATCTCTTTTCCGATGCATTATTCCTCCTTTACTGCATCCCTAGCTCCCTCACATTGACGAATTAACACACAATTTGCGTCCATATGAAATACTCTGGATTCCCTGCATTGTCCTCCTAAATCGAGATACGTTTCTACGGAAACGATAGGATTTTCTTTGGGGTTCCGAGTATCTCTTTTCGGATGCATTATTCCTCCTTTACTGCATCCCTCGCTCCCCAACATTGACGAATTAACACACAATTTGCGTCCATATGAAATACTCAGGATTCCCTGCATTGTCCTTCTAAATCGACATACGTTTCTACGGAAACGATAGGATTTTCTTTGGGGTTTCCGAGTATCTCTTTTCCGATGCATTATTCCTCCTTTACTGCATCCCTCGCTAACTCACATTGACGAATTAACACACAATTTGCGTCAATATGAAATACTCTGGGTTCCCTGCATTGTCCTTCTAAATCGAGATACGTTTCTACGGAAACGATAGGATTTTCTTTGGGGTTAAGAGTATCTCTTTTCCGATGCATTATTCCTCCTTTACTGCATCCCTCGCTCCCTCACATTGACGAATTAACACACAATTTGCGTCCATATGAAATACTCTGGATTCCCTGCATTGTCCTTGTAAATCGAGATACGTTTCTACGGAAACGATAGGATTTTCTTTGGGGTTCCGAGTATCTCTTTTCCGATGCATTATTCCTCCTTTACTGCATCCCTCGCTCCCTCACATTGACGAATTAAAACACAATTTGCGTCCATATGAAATACTCTGGATTCCTTGCATTGTCCTTCTAAATCGAGATACGTTTCTACGGAAACGATAGGATTTTCTTTGGGGTTCCGAGTAACTCTTTTACGATGCATTATTCCGCCTTTACTGCATCCCTCACTCCCTCACATTCCCGAATTAACACACAATTTGCGTCCATATGAAATACTCTGGGTTCCCTGCTTTATCTTTCTAAAACGAGATACGTTTCTACGGAAACGATAGGATTTTCTTTTTTGAGTCGAGTATCTCTTTTCCGATGCATTATTCCTCCCTTACTGCATCTATTCCTCCTTTAATGCATCCCTCGCTCCCTCACATAGACGAATTAACACACAATTTGCGTCCATATGATATACTCCGGATTCCCTGCATTGTCCTTCTATATCGAGATACGTTTCTACGGAAACGATAGGATTTTCTTTGGGGTTAAGAGTATCTCTTTTCCGATGCATTATTCCTCCTTTACTGCATCCCTCGCTCCCTCACATTGACGAATTAACACACAATTTGCGTCCATATGAAATACTCTGGATTCCCTGCATTGTCCTCCTAAATCGAGATACGTTTCTACGGAAACGATTGGATTTTCTTTGGGGTTCCGAGTACCTCTTTTCGGATGCATTATTCCTCCTTTACTGCATCCCTCGCTCCCCCACATTGACGAATTAACACACAATTTGCGTCCATATGAAATACTCAGGATTCCCTGCATTGTCCTTCTAAATCGAGATACGTTTCTACGGAATCTATAGGATTTTCTTTGGAATTCCGAGTATCTCTTTTCCGATGCATTATTCCTCCTTTACTGCATCCCTAGCTCCCTCACATTGACGAATTAACACACAATTTGCGTCCATATGAAATACTCTGGATTCCCTGCATTGTCCTCCTAAATCGAGATACGTTTCTACGGAAACGATAGGATTTTCTTTGGGGTTCCGAGTATCTCTTTTCGGATGCATTATTCCTCCTTTACTGCATCCCTCGCTCCCCAACATTGACGAATTAACACACAATTTGCGTCCATATGAAATACTCAGGATTCCCTGCATTGTCCTTCTAAATCGACATACGTTTCTACGGAAACGATAGGATTTTCTTTGGGGTTTCCGAGTATCTCTTTTCCGATGCATTATTCCTCCTTTACTGCATCCCTCGCTAACTCACATTGACGAATTAACACACAATTTGCGTCAATATGAAATACTCTGGGTTCCCTGCATTGTCCTTCTAAATCGAGATACGTTTCTACGGAAACGATAGGATTTTCTTTGGGGTTCCGAGTATCTCTTTTCCGATGCATTATTCCTCCTTTACTGCATCCCTCGCTCCCTCACATTGACGAATTAACACACAATTTGCGTCCATATGAAATACTCTGGATTCCCTGCATTGTCCTTGTAAATCGAGATACGTTTCTACGGAAACGATAGGATTTTCTTTGGGGTTCCGAGTATCTCTTTTCCGATGCATTATTCCTCCTTTACTGCATCCCTCGCTCCCTCACATTGACGAATTAAAACACAATTTGCGTCCATATGAAATACTCTGGATTCCTTGCATTGTCCTTCTAAATCGAGATACGTTTCTACGGAAACGATAGGATTTTCTTTGGGGTTCCGAGTATCTCTTTTACGATGCATTATTCCGCCTTTACTGCATCCCTCACTCACTCACATTCCCGAATTAACACACAATTTGCGTCCATATGAAATACTCTGGGTTCCCTGCTTTATCTTTCTAAAACGAGATACGTTTCTACAGAAACGATAGGATTTTCTTTTTTGAGTCGAGTATCTCTTTTCCGATGCATTATTCCTCCCTTACTGCATCTATTCCTCCTTTAATGCATCCCCCGCTCCCTCACATAGACGAATTAACACACAATTTGCGTCCATATGATATACTCCGGATTCCCTGCATTGTCCTTCTATATCGAGATACGTTTCTACGGAAACGATAGGATTTTCTTTGGGGTTAAGAGTATCTCTTTTCCGATGCATTATTCCTCCTTTACTGCATCCCTCGCTCCCTCACATTGACGAATTAACACACAATTTGCGTCCATATGAAATACTCTGGATTCCCTGCATTGTCCTCCTAAATCGAGATACGTTTCTACGGAAACGATAGGATTTTCTTTGGGGTTCCGAGTACCTCTTTTCGGATGCATTATTCCTCCTTTACTGCATCCCTCGCTCCCCCACATTGACGAGTTAACACATAATTTGCGTCCATATGAAATACTCAGGATTCCCTGCATTGTCCTTCTAAATCTCGATACGTTTCTACGGAAACGATAGGATTTTCTTTGGGGTTCCGAGTATCTCTTTTCCGATGCATTATTCCTCCTTTACTGCATCCCTCGCTAACTCACATTGACGAATTAACACACAATTTGCGTCCATATGAAATACTCTGGATTCGCTGCATTGTCCTTCTAAATCGAGATACGTTTCTACGGAAACGATAGGATTTTCTTTGGGGTTCCGAGTATCTCTTTTCCGATGCATTCTTCCTCCTTTACTGCATCCCTCGCTTCCCCACATCGACGAATTAACACACAATTTGCGTCCATATGAAATACTCTGGATTCCCTGCATTGTCCTTCTAAATCGGGATTCGTTTCTACGGAAACGACAGGATTTTCTTTGGGGTTCCGAGTATCTCTTTTCCGATGCATTATGCCCCCTTTACTGCATCCCTCGCTCCCTCACATTGCCGAATTAACACACAAATTGCGTCCATATGAAATACTCTGGGTTCCCTGCATTATCTTCCTAAATCGAAATACGTTTCTACGGAAACGATAGGATTTTCTTTTGGGAGTCGAGTATCTCTTTTCCGATGCACTATTCCTCCTTTACTGGATCCCTCGCTCCCTCACATTGACGAATTAACACACAATTTGCGTCCATATGAAATACTCTGGATTCCCTGCATTGTCCTTCTAAATAGAGTTACGTTCCTACGGAAACGATAGGATTTTCTTTGGGGTTCCGAGTATCTCTTTTCGGATGCATTATTCCTCCTTTACTGCATCCCTCGCTCCCCCACATTGAAGAATTAACACACAATTTGCGTCCATATGAAATACTCAGGATTCCCTGCATTGTCCTTGTAAATCGAGATACGTTTCTACGGAAACGATAGGATTTTCTTTGGGGTTCCGAGTATCTCTTTTCCGATGCATTATTCCTGCTTTACTGCATCCCTCGCTCCCTCACATTGACGAATTAAAACACAATTTGCGTCCATATGAAATACTCTGGATTCCTTGCATTGTCCTTCTAAATCGAGATACGTTTCTACGGAAACGATAGGATTTTCTTTGGGGTTCCGAGTATCTCTTTTCCGATGCATTATTCCTCCTTTACTGCATCCCTCACTCCCTCACATTCCCGAATTAACACACAATTTGCGTCCATATGAAATACTCTGGGTTCCCTGCTTTATCTTTCTAAAACGAGATACGTTTCTACGGAAACGATAGGATTTTCTTGTTTGAGTCGAGTATCTCTTTTCCGATGCATTATTCCTCCTTTACTGCATCTATTCCTCCTTTACTGCATCCCTCGCTCCCTCACATTGACGAATTAACACACAATTTGCGTCCATATGATATACTCCGGATTCCCTGCATTGTCCTTCTATATCGAGATACGTTTCTACGGAAACGATAGGATTTTCTTTGGGGTTAAGAGTATCTCTTTTCCGATGCATTATTCATCCTTTACTGCATCCCTCGCTCCCTCACATTGACGAATTAACACACAATTTGCGTCCATATGAAATACTCTGGATTCCCTGCATTGTCCTTCTAAATCGAGATACGTTTCTACGGAAACTATAGGATTTTCTTTGGAGTTCCGAGTATCTCTTTTCCGATGCATTATTCCTCCTTTACTGCATCCCTAGCTCCCTCACATTGACGAATTAACACACAATTTGCGTCCATATGAAATACTCTGGATTCCCTGCATTGTCCTTGTAAATCGAGATACGTTTCTACGGAAACGATAGGATTTTCTTTGGGGTTCCGAGTATCTCTTTTCGGATGCATTATTCCTCCTTTACTGCATCCCTCGCTCCCCAACATTGACGAATTAACACACAGTTTGCGTCCATATGAAATACTCAGGATTCCCTGCATTGTCCTTCTAAATCGACATACGTTTCTACGGAAACGATAGGATTTTCTTTGGGGTTCCGAGTATCTCTTTTCCGATGCATTATTCCTCCTTTACTGCATCCCTCGTTAACTCACATTGACGAATTAACACACAATTTGCGTCAATATGAAATACTCTGGGTTCCCTGCATTGTCCTTCTAAATCGAGATACGTTTCTACGGAAACGATAGGATTTTCTTTGGGGTTCCGAGTATCTCTTTTCCGATGCATTATTCCTCCTTTACTGCATCCCTCGCTCCCTCACATTGACGAATTAACACACAATTTGCGTCCATATGAAATACTCTGGATTCCCTGCATTGTCCTTGTAAATCGAGATACGTTTCTACGGAAACGATAGGATTTTCTTTGGGGTTCCGAGTATCTCTTTTCCGATGCATTATTCCTCCTTTACTGCATCCCTCGCTCCCTCACATTGACGAATTAAAACACAATTTGCGTCCATATGAAATACTCTGGATTCCTTGCATTGTCCTTCTAAATCGAGATACGTTTCTACGGAAACGATAGGATTTTCTTTGGGGTTCCGAGTATCTCTTTTACGATGCATTATTCCGCCTTTACTGCATCCCTCACTCCCTCACATTCCCGAATTAACACACAATTTGCGTCCATATGAAATACTCTGGGTTCCCTGCTTTATCTTTCTAAAACGAGATACGTTTCTACGGAAACGATAGGATTTTCTTTTTTGAGTCGAGTATCTCTTTTCCGATGCATTATTCCTCCCTTACTGCATCTATTCCTCCTTTAATGCATCCCTCGCTCCCTCACATAGACGAATTAACACACAATTTGCGTCCATATGATATACTCCGGATTCCCTGCATTGTCCTTCTATATCGAGATACGTTTCTACGGAAACGATAGGATTTTCTTTGGGGTTAAGAGTATCTCTTTTCCGATGCATTATTCATCCTTTACTGCATCCCTCGCTCCCTCACATTGACGAATTAACACACAATTTGCGTCCATATGAAATACTCTGGATTCCCTGCATTGTCCTTCTAAATCGAGATACGTTTCTACGGAAACGATAGGATTTTCTTTGGGGTTCCGAGTATCTCTTTTCCGATGCATTATTCCTCCTTTACTGCATCCCTCGCTCCCTCACATTGACGAATTAACACACAATTTGCGTCCATATGAAATACTCTGGATTCCCTGCATTGTCCTCCTAAATCGAGATACGTTTCTACGGAAACGATAGGATTTCCTTTGGGGTTCCGAGTATCTCTTTTCGGATGCATTATTCCTCCTTTACTGCATCCCTCGCTCCTCCACATTGACTAATTAACACACAATTTGCGTCCATATGAAATACTCAGGATTCCCTGCATTGTCCTTCTAAATCGAGATACGTTTCTACGGAAACGATAGGATTTTCTTTGGGGTTCCGAGTATCTCTTTTCCGATGCATTATTCCTCCTTTACTGCATCCCTCGCTAACTCACATTGACGAATTAACACACAATTTGCGTCCATATGAAATACCCTGGATTTGCTGCATTGTCCTTCTAAATCGAGATACGTTTCTACGGAAACGATAGGATTTTCTTTGGGGTTCCGAGTATCTCTTTTCCGATGCATTCTTCCTCCTTTACTGCATCCCTCGCTTCCTCACATTGACGAATTAACACACAATTTGCGTCCATATGAAATACTCTGGATTCCCTGCATTGTCCTTCTAAATCGGGATTCGTTTCTACGGAAACGACAGGATTTTCTTTGGGGTTCCGAGTATCTCTTTTCCGATGCATTATGCCTCCTTTACTGCATCCCTCGCTCCCTCACATTGCCGAATTAACACACAAATTGCGTCCATATGAAATACTCTGGGTTCCCTGCATTATCTTCCTAAATCGAAATACGTTTCTACGGAAACGATAGGATTTTCTTTTGGGAGTCGAGTATCTCTTTTCCGATGCATTATTCCTCCTTTACTGGATCCCTCGCTCCCTCACATTGACGAATTAACACACAATTTGCGTCCATATGAAATACTCTGGATTTCCTGCATTGTCCTTCCAAATAGAGATACGTTTCCACGGAAACGATAGGATTTTCTTTGGGGTTCCGAGTATCTCTTTTCCGATGCATTATTCCTCCCTTACTGCATCCCTCGCTCCCTCACATTGACGAATTAACACACGATTTGCGTCCATATGAAATACTCTGTATTCCTTGCATTGTCCTTCTAAATCGAGATACGTTTCTACGGAAACGATAGGATTTTCTTTGGGATTCCGAGTATATCTTTTCCGATGCATTATTCCTCCTTTACTGCATCCCTCGCTCCCTCACATTGCCGAATTAACACACAATTTGCGTCCATATGAAATACCCTGGGTTCCCTGCATTATCTATCTTAAACGAGATACGTTTCTACGGAAACGATATGATTTTCTTTTGGGAGTCGAGTATCTCTTTCCCGATGCATTATTCCTCCTTTACTGCATCCCTCGCTCCCTCACATTGACGAATTAACACACAATTAGCTTCCATATGAAATACTCTGGGTTCCCTGCATTGTCCTTCTAAATCGAGATACGTTTCTACGGAAACGATAGGATTTTCTTTGGGGTTACGAGTATCTCTTTTCCGATGCATTATTCCTCCTTTACTGCATCCCTCGCTCCCTCACATTGCCGAATTAACACACAATTTGCGTCCATATGAAATACTCTGGGTTCCCTGCATTATCTTTCTAAAACGAGATACGTTTCTACGGAAACGACAGGATTTTCTTTTGGGAGTCGAGTATTCCTTTTCCGATACATTATTCCTCCTTTACTGCATCTATTCTTCCTTTACTGCGTCCCTCGCTCCCTCACATTGACGAATTAACACACAATTTGCGTCCATATGATATACTCCGGATTCCCAGCATTGTCCTTCTATATCGAGATACGTTTCTACGGAAACGATAGGATTTTCTTTGGGGTTCCGAAAATCTCTATTCCGATGCATTATTCACCCTTTACTGCATCCCTCGCTCTCTCACATTGACGAATTAACACACAATTTGCGTCCATATGAAATACTCTGGGTTCCCTGCATTATCTTTCTAAAACGAGATACGTTTCTACGGAAACGATAGGATTTTCTTTTGGGAGTCGAGTATTCCTTTTCCGATGCATTATTCCTCCTTTACTGCATCTATTCTTCCTTTACTGCATCCCTCGCTCCCTCACATTGACGAATTAACACACAATTTACGTCCATATGATATACTCCGGATTCCCGGCATTGTCCTTCTATATCGAGATACGTTTCTACGGAAACGATAGGATTTTCTTTGGGGTTACGAGTATCTCTTTTCCGATGCATTATTCATCCTGTACTGCATCCGTCGCTCCCTCACATTGACGAATTAACACACAATTTGCGTCCATATGAAATACTCTGGATTCCCTGCATTGTCCTTCTAAATCGAGATACGTTTCTACGGAAACGATAGGATTTTCTTTGGGGTTCCGAGTATCTCTTTTCCGATGCATTATTCCTCCTTTACTGCATCCCTCGCTCCCTCACATTGACGAATTAACACACAATTTGCGTCCATATGAAATACTCTGGATTCCCTGCATTGTCCTCCTAAATAGAGATACGTTTCTACGGAAACGATAGGATTTTCTTTGGGGTTCCGAGTATATCTTTTCCGATGCATTATTCCTCCTTTGCTGCATCCCTCGCTCCCTCACATTGACGAATTAACACACAATTTGCGTCCATATGAAATACTCAGGATTCCCTGCATTGTCCTTCTAAATCGAAATACGTTTCTACGGAAACGAAAGGATTTTCTTTGGGGTTCCGAGTATCTCTTTTCCGATGCATTATTCCTCCTTTACTGCATCCCTCGCTAACTCATATTGACGAATTAACACACAATTTGCGTCCATATGAAATACTCTGGATTCCCTGCATTGTCCATCTAAATCAAGATACGTTTCTACGGAAACGATAGCATTTTCTTTGGGGTTCCGAGTATCTCTTTTCCGATGCATTATTCCTAATTTACTGCATCCCTCGCTTCTTCACATTGACGAATTAACACACAATTTGCGTCCATTTGAAATACTCTGGATTCCCTGCATTGTCCTTCTAAATCGGAATTCGTTTCTACGGAAGCGAGAGGATTTTCTTTGGGGTTCCGAGTATCTCTTTTCCGATGCATTATTCCTCCTTTACTGCATCCCTCGCTCCCTCACATTGACGAATTAAAACACAATTTGCGTCCATATGAAATACTCTGGATTCCTTGCATTGTCCTTCTAAATCGAGATACGTTTCTACGGAAACGATAGGATTTTCTTTGGGGTTCCGAGTATCTCTTTTCCGATGCATTATTCCTCCTTTACTGCATCCCTCACTCCCTCACATTGCCGAATTAACACACAATTTGCGTCCATATGAAATACTCTGGGTTCCCTGCTTTATCTTTCTAAAACGAGATACGTTTCTACGGAAACGATAGGATTTTCTTTGGGAGTCGAGTATCTGTTTTCCGATGCATTATTCCTTTTTTACTGCATCTATTCCTCCTTTACTGCATCCCTCGCTCCCTCACATTGACGAATTAACACACAATTTGCGTCCATATGATATACTCCGGATTCCCTGCATTGTCCTTCTATAACGAGATACGTTTTGAAAGGGTACAGTACCGCCCAACATTGAGAATAGGTACGAAATTCTTGTCAGAACAACACATTTTTTGTGTAAAAGTAACTCAATAATTTCAATTAATACAGCGAAGCCGGATACCAGTGTGGGAAAGAATGACAAGTTATTTATTTAATTGATCACATGTGCACTTCCGCAAAATAAATCCCTACATCCCGTTTGGTGAGATCTGTGTGGTGTAAATGAATGAATGTATGGTCGTCTGCTAACCACAGATAGTGAATCGATATGAGCATCTTTGAGTCGATCCTTTGGGTACCTTTGGTGAGACCAAAGAGATGGAAGTTACCAGAGCTTTTGAGCGTTTGAAATGTGGCCGACCAATAAGGTAGCAAGGTGCTTCTCCCACTTCGAGAGAGGTGCGAGAGAACGAAAGGACGGCCATGTTTCAGACTCGGCACTCTGGCGCTGAACCTTCTGCTGTGAAGACCTGTTTTTTGTTGTGCTCCGTAATGAAAGCGTGGAGGCATGGTATGGATGTGGAATACTTAAGAGTAGTTAGAACTAATCATTTCTCTTTCCTAGGATCTTTTGTGGGGAAAATTACAAAGTGAGGCAGGTAATTTTAAAGGGATTATAGTAAACCAACGGTCACAAAGGGACCACGTGTAGTTATAAGTTGAGATACTAGCGTGGGTACAATAAGCTGAAATATTTAAGAATTAATATCGTGTGTACCATGAGCTGAAATATTTGAGAATTAATAGCGTGTGTACAATAAGCTGATATATTTAAGAATTGCGTGTGTATCATAAATTGAAGTATTTAAGAAATATCATTCCGTGTGACGCTGAATTTAAACTCTGAGAGAAAATCAAGGTGAGTCGGCCGTTTTTCCGGCAACGCCACTTGGCTTGCATTGCACAGGAAGACGAGCGTTTATCTCCAGAGTTCACAGTAGGAAACTGGAATTACAAATTGGGGCAGTGTCGTGTGAAACTGGGTTAAATATTGATTGAAGTGGGAAAGCGGAAAATGATGAAGTTGTAACGGTTTTTGTGTATTATTTCAGATTGTTGTATTGGGTATGTCTTGTAATTTGAATATGTGTGTTTTGCATGGGAGTAGCAAGGTAGTTTCGGAAGATTTTGTGGGTATGCCTGTTCCTTCTGCATCGCTCGATCTGGAGGAATGTTTCTGGAGAATGATTGTGAGAGGCGAAGTGTGAGGTATAATAAAAGATCCACCATCCGATCCAGGGAGTGCACAGTTGTGGTAGATAGATTACGAGACCGTAGTATGGAAATTCTCTTATGATATTGTCGTAGGTTGTAGAATTTGTGTGCTAATGAATAAATCAAATAGTGAAAAAGAAAGAGATTAGTGGCCTATTTCATTAAATTGTATGTTATCATAATGTCCCGAATTTGTATAAAAGCCGTTAAATCAAAGACAAAAAGTAAGTGTGGTATTGCCAGTGCGTAGTGTGCAGACAGAGTTCTATAGTCAGATGCGTGTTTCCGTTGCGTATTATTCATGCAGGAGGATAATTTGTAACAAAATCGTAAGATACGAGAATTCATGTTGCTAATCCACTCGCTTGGCAAACCACCCATCTTGCAGGCCTGACTGCTTGATGCCACAGTATGAGAAAGGCAAGTGGGTGCCTCTCATAATTTCGACCCTGCCAGGATTCCTTTTGTTAGGATATTTAATTTGATGCCAGGATTATTTATTGGTCAGGATATTTAATTTTGTTGCCAGGATTCCGTTTTTGTCATGATAATTTTGTTGCCAGGATCATTTTTGTTAGGATATTTTGTTGTTAGGGTTTGCTGTTAATTTTTTTTATTTTTTGATGGAATATATTGTGATAGCGCTAAGAAGTAAAGTTTTTTTTCTGTTTGCAATTTCTTTCTGGATTGGTGAGGATCTTTTATTTTATTTTATGTAATTAATTGCGGTATCGCACAAGGCTAGAAGATCGTTTTATAATTTTTTTTTGCGTAATGTCCGTAGTAACTAGGTCGCAGGCTAAAAGTATAGTCACCATGGAGAATAACGATTCTGGCGTGAACGTAGCAGTGCAGCGGGAAGTAGCTGTAGATGGGTTAATGAGTGGGGACGGCAGGCACTCCGAAGAGGCTGCATTGTTCAGTGGACCGCTGCAAGGAGACCCATTATGTGGCGGGCTTTGTCCCCAAACCCGGGCTTTTCCAAACGACGGGGGCGCGCAGAGACTAGGCCAGGTGTGCGGTGAACGTGCAGCTACCCTTAGCGAAGCTACGGCTTCTCAGGCGCACGAGGTGAGCGCGTCGAAAGTTGCAAATGACGATATGATGCTACAGTTGTTACAGAGTTTGGTGAGAGATAATAAGGAAAGAGATAGGGAGAATAAGGAAAGGTTAGAAGCGATGAATAGGGAGACTAAGAAAGGATTGGAAGCAAATAACGAGAGATTAGAAGCGATGAATAGGGAGACTAAGAAAGGATTGGAAGCAAATAACGAAAGATTAGAAGCAATCAATAGAGATAATAAGGAGAGAGATAGGGAGACTAAGGAGAGATTGGAAACAATGGATAGGGGAAATAAAGAGGCAATGAGGAAGCTACACACAGTTATCGATGAGCGTCTGTCCGCAGTTAATAATCGGTTAGATGAAGGGGAGAAGAATCTGGGTGCGGTAAAGCAAGTATGTGATGCTGTGAAAGAAAAAACCAATAATTTGGAGGTACGAGTAAGTGCAATAGAGAGCGATATTACGAAACGTGGGGACGTGTTGCCGGATGAGCGAATCAAAGAGATAGTGGGGGACTTACTTGCAGATAAACAAGGGGCATTAGACAGCGTAGAAGCTCAAGTCACACGGCAGGAAATGGCGCTAAATAAACACAGGGATGAAGTTGCGGTGGTAGTGGCCAGAATGAATACGATTAGCGCAGATGTAGAAAAGATCAGTATAAGAGGCGAAACAGGGTCTGACAGTACGCAGCGAGAGGTTTATGCCGACCAGGAGGAGATACAATCACTGTTACAGTTTAAAGAGGCACAATTAGAAACAAATAGGAAACATAGGGAAGAACTAGCACGGTTGCAATTAGCGGGCAGAAGCGAAGGTGAAACACCACCAGGTAGACTGCAGAGGGAGAGTGAGATAAATTCAGGGAACGAAAATAGGCAGAAAGAGGATGACGAACTCAGAGAGTTAGAAGAACGGTTGTGTCGGATAAAACAGGTGGCAAACCCAACTGGGTATAGCCCAAGGTCGGAAAACATAGATGCGGAAGAAGAATGTAGGAGGCACTTCGTGTCGGTACAGACGTACACTTGCTTTCCGGATCCTGATAATTACCAACATCCATGCCTGTGGCTGTCTCAGTTCCAAGATTCATTACCTTCATCGTGGGGACCGCTCCTCAAAATGAAGTTCGTGTGTAACCATTTGAGGGACGAGGCTAGAGCAAAAATGCAGGAGGTTATTAAAGACTGTAGTAGCTACAAGATGTTTTGTGACAAGTTTTTAAATGAATTCTGGTCGAAAAGTAAGCAGGACCAGGTTAAGCAAAGCATATTGATGATGCCAAATTGTAACGAAGGTGGTATAAGAGATCCAGTGTCGTGCTATCAGGAAATGCTGAGACGAAACAGGTATTTGGATGTGCCATACGAAACTGGGGAGCTCATTAGGATCTGTATCACGAAGTTGCCAGTGAAATTGCGCAGAGGTATAGCGATAGCAGGCAGAGGCGTAGACGATTCCGCGTCATTTCAACACTTGGGTAATGAGAGCGATATCGTGAACGGAGACAGGTCAGATAGTGTCGAGGGTAGAAACTATCTGAATGACAGGAGAGCATGGAATCCAGGCATTTCATTCTTGTCACAATGGGTTCAAGAATAGGAGAAACTAATCCAACATATCAGCCCTTAATATCTTGCTCTTAAAACACATGCAGCTGGCACTGAAAATTGTCTATGTAGCAGACAAACTCAACTAATATGTAGGGAATGCAAATGCCATACTTCTGATCAGAGAATAAAACGGCAGTAATGGAATCTGTTAGGCTGGTATCTCAGTAAAATTTGCAAATTTTTTATTTCAAACGGTAAAGTAAAAGAGCGGTTTCTTCAAAGAATCCAGTTGCTAAAATGTTATGTAATAATGCCAATGAGTCCAGTTTAATTAGGGTGATTTGATTATTGTAGATACTAAACACGTAATGTAAGAGGTAAACATTGTGATCGAAGTTTTTAGATGCCATCTGATCTATATTATGTCATTGTCGTGGTGACAGTTATGATGAAGTGCTGTGTATGGTTGTTCGGAATCTGGTGTTAGTGAGAGAGGCCACTTGCACCTAAGTTTCCAACACTTGGGTTGCCCAATTCTCCCAGCTTGTATATTCTCTGCACACATTTAATTTTCGTGTAAGCACATATTCCTAACTAGGAAATTTTTTACTGTGTATAGTGGACCATTCAGAGTGAGGCGGATTGTACATGAAAATGCTGTACTGATTGAGACGATCAAAGGAAAACAATCTCGAGGGCTTCATCACATTTCTAACATCAAATTATGGAAAAGTTAAGGATAGATCTAAGGTAGTCAATTTATGGTAGATAGTCAGTATATTTATTTGTGGTGTGTAACGTTGTGCAGAGTCAAATCGAACGTAAGAATTTTCAGGCGGGATGTCAGGAAGTATGACGGAATAGACTGGTCGAATGAGTCATGAACAGGAGTCGACAGAGTGGCGTATGTACGTGTTTTTTGTCGTATGAATAAGGATCAAGCAGAAACGACGTGATGATTAATGAGTGAATAAAGATAGTAGATAGAGAAGCGACGTGATAAATAGTAGTGGATAAAGGTGAATTTTTGAGGAGAGAATCGACGTGAAGCAGTGGGAATGATAAAGGGAGATTCGACGTGATGAAACAGCGGTAAAATAAAGGTGAGTAGAATTGAATAATGTGGAGATGTCTTAGATGTATGTTACAGAGAGGCCTGTGTATGCTGCAATAGAGATTGATGCCAATGGCGAAGGAAGACCAGGAAATGATGGAGTAATGGACGGACGGAGAGCCGAAATACGAATGAAGAGATGAGGACAACTGCACAATATGAAAGGACGTAAAGGGAGTATGAGACCCAGATGGTGAACGTTGTGGAATACTGACGTAAGATGTAATATAAGTGTAGATCTAATTTTTACCATAAAATATGCTATTTAGCAAAAATAATATTTTTTGTTGTTGTTGAAGCCTGGTACCAGTATAACTAATCAAAACGGTTCCAATAATGTGTACAGTTGTTTTGCAGGATGATTAATTTGTGTATTTTTGTTCTTAGATGAAATATCGCGATTCTAAGTTGATATTTAGCATAAAGTGAATGCAGAGGTAAGCCGATGGAGAGAGGTGCCAGAGTGAAAGGACGAATTCGGAGACTGGAATGCTATCTCTGAAACAGCTTCATGTGTTATGTGGTTGAGTATAAGGGAGCAAAGGTATGGTATGTTGTAGTGAGTGTGGTGGTGATAAGGTTAGCTGACTTCTAAACCTATTCTGTTAGTGTGTTAATGGATTGAATGAGAGGAAAAATGTGATGTCTGGTGAGTGAGAGTCGTAGAGTAGTGTGATCAATGCGCACACTCCTGTAAAGGGGATGCTACCGATCCATAACTAAAACATTATTGTGTTTTATTGTTTGTTGGGATGAACCTGGATGTCAGGTCAGGATCTGTCATACGTGTCCTAGAAACATTGCTATATATAATGAAATGTAAAATATGTGAAGAGATACTGATTTCAGTCTGTCACAAGCACAAGGGTGCATTATATGTTGTAGATTTAGAGTCATCAGTTCCTAAAATGTTTATTGTGTTAGGATGTTAAAGTAGTTAATATTTAATAACCAGTGGTAGGTAATTGTGAGCTATGTAGATTATTCTTATTTTTTTTGTTAGAACACTTTCAAGGGGTAATAATTTCAGTGTGTCACAAGCACAAAAGTTCATTGTATATTGTAGTTTTAGGATAAAGTTTCTAATATTTTCACTGTGTTAGGATGTTAGAGTAGCCTACTCTTTGATATTGTAATTATGAGCGGTATAGATTGCTTATTATTCCTTTTGTTTTATTTTACACTTTCATGTTTTGTATGAGGGACGACAGGTACAAAGAATAGCACGAGTGTGGGCTATCTATAGAAAAAGGATAGATAAATGTATGTTGTCTGTGTAGAAAACTAGGGTGTATAATTTTATGTTCTTTTTAGAACAAAGATTCTTTTGTTACCAATGTAGCTAATAGATAATACATGTAATCAATGAGTATTTAAATGCTGTATATCCTTTTGTCTGTAATGTTGCGAGATGCACGGAAGATCTGGCTAATTGGGTGTCGTAACGCCCATACCGCTAACGGGCCGAGCTGACGTCACCATGGCGACAGGCGACACAGCCGCGGCACTCCCCACTCCATTGTCGGACGAGGTGCGCTCCACGCGCCCGCTACAGCAGGTCAACGGCCTGGGGCGACACGCACGCATCACTGGCCATTCATGAGTTCCGCCACCCTTACGACTGGGGAAGGTATCCCGCGGAGGCAACAGCGGGTGGTTTCTTCTGCTCAACGGCGCGCGCAGCGACGCTACTGCTGAATGGACGAGGCGCGACAGAGCCCGGCGGGGATTGGTTACCAGCAACTAGTAACTAGTACTGGACTGTGGAGCCGTGAAACAAGATGACTGCGACTTTCCATAAGGTGGAAAGTGAAGGACTGGTGTTTCCACATTGTGAGTGGTGGAAAAGATGTTGTCCTTAGCAGACGGGACGATTGTTTTGTTTTGTCTTGACCACTGAATGGTGGGATCGATAAACTTTTGACAATGACTTGTTAAGTGTGCTTTGTGAATGGCATGTGGGACACTTGGTATACTTAGAGGACAGTTGTCGTTTGGTGAACAATTAGAGTGGGACATTGACATTTGCGTCTGTAGTAGGAGACATTTCTTGGATTGGCGCGGGAATAAGTGCTGTTTGTTGAAACTTACGACTTTTAATTACACCATGAACTGAAAGGACAGAACCGTGGGTAATAGTAGTTGTAGGGCCATTTTTTTTTGGACGAACAGTTTCGTGTGGATGGTACTCTGAGAGTGACTATGACATTTGTGTTTAATGAGAGATACAGTTTACTGTTCAGTGCGTGTTCAAAATGCCGAATTGAGTGACTCAAAGACTTTCGTCCGGGTAACCATGGGAGAGCTTTGACACCGAGACAGTGGTTCTAGGAAAACTATCAGCAACTTTTTGACCCCAAGAAAATCACAGAATGAAATGTTTCCGTGTGACTCGCAAGATAGGGAATAATGTATTTGTAATTGTGTAAATGTTTTTTTATATGTTTCATTCCTGAAGGGACAGCAAGCGTAATTGTATTTTATTAATATTTGTGTTTAGAATAGTTAGTGTTAGTTTTTTGGTTTGTTCTGGGTTATCAAGTTCACGTAGCATGTTTATTAGAATATTTGGTACAATGATGCTTTAACTATTAGCCAGTGGCGTAATACTAACGTAGCGGCTCTTGTAGTATTGATCAGTAAGGTTGTCACAGGGGAGAAGAATTTGCATTGCACAACAAATATCGGAATTAACTGATGTATTTTGATGTCGTGCATAGTAAATCTTGTTGGTGTTTTGACTGAAGCCACTTATTTTTTTTATTATCACAGTGGTGACATTTCACATTAAAGTGTAACGAAGGCTAGTTGAAATGCAAGTTCTTGTCGTCTATATGTGTGACAACAGAGAAATAAGCAGTAGAGTAAGATAAGAAAGCTACTGGTGGATTCAAGCACTTATTGCTAACTATTTATTGCGAGTATTGATCAAAGTTGATGGACTGACTAGCTCAGCACCAGGTATTTGTACTGATGGATATAGGATAAGGTTAAACTCACTGTCGAGTAGCTGTGGCAATTGCTTAGGTGATGATAGTTAATGAGGTATGACATGATGTCTTATATTTCATTGTTTTTCTTCTCAGTTTTATTTCTCTGTAGGTTTGAGGTATATTTTAGAGTAATGGTATGGAACCTGACATTCTACGTGTAACTAGTGTACGAATTTATTTCTTTTGTTGATTTTGTTTTGTATTTAGACTTTGCTGTGTAAGGGTTTTTACAGCGCAATTTATGAATGTCAGATTACTTGCTCTGTGTTTGGACAGTGAGCTATTCAAAATTTCATGAGTACAATTAGTATTTTTTTTATTTGTTTTAGAATTATTGAAATTTGGATTACTCATAAAAGTAACGAAGATCCCAGTAACTAAAGCAAAATTTTATCTCAATATTATTTTTTATTTCTATGATGTGATGTTTTATTTGTCATGTGGATTGTTATATATTTGTATGTGTACGTTACTCCGGATTGTGGAGAGTACAATATAATTTGATCGTCTATTTGAGGTCACCAGGGGCTAAGGTCTCCTCCTGGTTATGTTGATGGATTGCTACGTTTGTTTTAATACAGTTTTAAAAAAATGTTCGGAACTACCCTCGCATTGCAAGGATAGTACCGTGCCATTTTTTTCTGCATGGGTAGCCGGTGATGAAAGGGTACAGTACCGCCCAACATTGAGAATAGGTACGAAATTCTTGTCAGAACAACACATTTTTTGTGTAAAAGTAACTCAATAATTTCAATTAATACAGCGAAGCCGGATACCAGTGTGGGAAAGAATGACAAGTTATTTATTTAATTGATCACATGTGCACTTCCGCAAAATAAATCCCTACATCCCGTTTGGTGAGATCTGTGTGGTGTAAATGAATGAATGTATGGTCGTCTGCTAACCACAGATAGTGAATCGATATGAGCATCTTTGAGTCGATCCTTTGGGTACCTTTGGTGAGACCAAAGAGATGGAAGTTACCAGAGCTTTTGAGCGTTTGAAATGTGGCCGACCAATAAGGTAGCAAGGTGCTTCTCCCACTTCGAGAGAGGTGCGAGAGAACGAAAGGACGGCCATGTTTCAGACTCGGCACTCTGGCGCTGAACCTTCTGCTGTGAAGACCTGTTTTTTGTTGTGCTCCGTAATGAAAGCGTGGAGGCATGGTATGGATGTGGAATACTTAAGAGTAGTTAGAACTAATCATTTCTCTTTCCTAGGATCTTTTGTGGGGAAAATTACAAAGTGAGGCAGGTAATTTTAAAGGGATTATAGTAAACCAACGGTCACAAAGGGACCACGTATAGTTATAAGTTGAGATACTAGCGTGGGTACAATAAGCTGAAATATTTAAGAATTAATATCGTGTGTACCATGAGCTGAAATATTTGAGAATTAATAGCGTGTGTACAATAAGCTGATATATTTAAGAATTGCGTGTGTATCATAAATTGAAGTATTTAAGAAATATCATTCCGTGTGACGCTGAATTTAAACTCTGAGAGAAAATCAAGGTGAGTCGGCCGTTTTTCCGGCAACGCCACTTGGCTTGCATTGCACAGGAAGACGAGCGTTTATCTCCAGAGTTCACAGTAGGAAACTGGAATTACAAATTGGGGCAGTGTCGTGTGAAACTGGGTTAAATATTGATTGAAGTGGGAAAGCGGAAAATGATGAAGTTGTAACGGTTTTTGTGTATTATTTCAGATTGTTGTATTGGGTATGTCTTGTAATTTGAATATGTGTGTTTTGCATGGGAGTAGCAAGGTAGTTTCGGAAGATTTTGTGGGTATGCCTGTTCCTTCTGCATCGCTCGATCTGGAGGAATGTTTCTGGAGAATGATTGTGAGAGGCGAAGTGTGAGGTATAATAAAAGATCCACCATCCGATCCAGGGAGTGCACAGTTGTGGTAGATAGATTACGAGACCGTAGTATGGAAATTCTCTTATGATATTGTCGTAGGTTGTAGAATTTGTGTGCTAATGAATAAATCAAATAGTGAAAAAGAAAGAGATTAGTGGCCTATTTCATTAAATTGTATGTTATCATAATGTCCCGAATTTGTATAAAAGCCGTTAAATCAAAGACAAAAAGTAAGTGTGGTATTGCCAGTGCGTAGTGTGCAGACAGAGTTCTATAGTCAGATGCGTGTTTCCGTTGCGTATTATTCATGCAGGAGGATAATTTGTAACAAAATCGTAAGATACGAGAATTCATGTTGCTAATCCACTCGCTTGGCAAACCACCCATCTTGCAGGCCTGACTGCTTGATGCCACAGTATGAGAAAGGCAAGTGGGTGCCTCTCAGTTTCTACGGAAACGATAGGATTTTCTTTGGGGTTAAGAGTATCTCTTTTCCGATGCATTACTCATCCTTTACTGCATCCCTCGCTCCCTCACATTGACGAATTAACACACATTTTGCGTCCATATGAAATACTCTGGATTCCTTGCATTGTCCTTCTAAATCGAGATACGTTTCTACGGAAACGATAGGATTTTCTTTGGGGTTCCGAGTATCTCTTTTCCGATGCATTATTCCTCCTTTACTGCATCCCTCGCTCCCTCACATTGCCGAATTAACACACAAATTGCGTCCATATGAAATACTCTGGGTTCCCTGCATTATCTTCCTAAATCGAAATACGTTTCTACGGAAACGATAGGATTTTCTTTTGGGAGTCGAGTATCTCTTTTCCGATGCATTATTCCTCCTTTACTGGATCCCTCGCTCCCTCACATTGACGAATTAACACACAATTTGCGTCCATATGAAATACTCTGGATTTCCTGCATTGTCCTTCCAAATAGAGATACGTTTCCACGGAAACGATAGGATTTTCTTTGGGGTTCCGAGTATCTCTTTTCCGATGCATTATTCCTCCTTTACTGCATCCCTCGCTCCCTCACATTGACGAATTAACACACAATTTGCGTCCATATGAAATACTCTGTATTCCTTGCATTGTCCTTCTAAATCGAGATACGTTTCTACGGAAACGATAGGATTTTCTTTGGGATTCCGAGTATATCTTTTCCGATGCACTATTCCTCCTTTACTGCATCCCTCGCTCCCTCACATTGCCGAATTAACACACAATTTGCGTCCATATGAAATACCCTGGGTTCCCTGCATTATCTATCTTAAACGAGATACGTTTCTACGGAAACGATATGATTTTCTTTTGGGAGTCGAGTATCTCTTTCCCGATGCATTATTCCTCCTTTACTGCATCCCTCGCCCCCTCACATTGACGAATTAACACACAATTAGCTTCCATATGAAATACTCTGGGTTCCCTGCATTGTCCTTCTAAATCGAGATACGTTTCTACGGAAACGATAGGATTTTCTTTGGGGTTACGAGTATCTCTTTTCCGATGCATTATTCCTCCTTTACTGCATCCCTCGCTCCCTCACATTGCCGAATTAACACACAATTTGCGTCCATATGAAATACTCTGGTTCCCTGCATTATCTTTCTAAAACGAGATACGTTTCTACGGAAACGACAGGATTTTCTTTTGGGAGTCGAGTATTCCTTTTCCGATACATTATTCCTCCTTTACTGCATCTATTCTTCCTTTACTGCGTCCCTCGCTCCCTCACATTGACGAATTAACACACAATTTGCGTCCATATGATATACTCCGGATTCCCAGCATTGTCCTTCTATATCGAGATACGTTTCTACGGAAACGATAGGATTTTCTTTGGGGTTCCGAAAATCTCTTTTCCGATGCATTATTCACCCTTTACTGCATCCCTCGCTCCCTCACATTGACGAATTAACACACAATTTGCGTCCATATGAAATACTCTTGGTTCCCTGCATTATCTTTCTAAAACGAGATACGTTTCTACGGAAACGATAGGATTTTCTTTTGGGAGTCGAGTATTCCTTTTCCAATGCATTATTCCTCCTTTACTGCATCTATTCTTCCTTTACTGCATCCCTCGCTCCCTCACATTGACGAATTAACACACAATTTACGTCCATAT
This sequence comes from Schistocerca nitens, assembly GCF_023898315.1. NCBI lineage: Eukaryota > Metazoa > Arthropoda > Insecta > Orthoptera > Acrididae > Schistocerca > Schistocerca nitens. The sequence continues at coordinate 1,124,676,027 of NC_064615.1, forward strand.
GATATACTCCGGATTCCCGGCATTGTCCTTCTATATCGAGATACGTTTCTACGGAAACGATAGGATTTTCTTTGGGGTTACGAGTATCTCTTTTCCGATGCATTATTCATCCTGTACTGCATCCGTCGCTCCCTCACATTGACGAATTAACACACAATTTGCGTCCATATGAAATACTCTGGATTCCCTGCATTGTCCTTCTAAATCGAGATACGTTTCTACGGAAACGATAGGATTTTCTTTGGGGTTCCGAGTATCTCTTTTCCGATGCATTATTCCTCCTTTACTGCATCCCTCGCTCCCTCACATTGACGAATTAACACACAATTTGCGTCCATATGAAATACTCTGGATTCCCTGCATTGTCCTCCTAAATCGAGATACGTTTCTACGGAAACGATAGGATTTTCTTTGGGGTTCCGAGTATATCTTTTCCGATGCATTATTCCTCCTTTGCTGCATCCCTCGCTCCCTCACATTGACGAATTAACACACAATTTGCGTCCATATGAAATACTCAGGATTCCCTGCATTGTCCTTCTAAATCGAAATATGTTTCTACGGAAACGAAAGGATTTTCTTTGGGGTTCCGAGTATCTCTTTTCCGATGCATTATTCCTCCTTTACTGCATCCCTCGCTAACTCATATTGACGAATTAACACACAATTTGCGACCATATGAAATACTCTGGATTCCCTGCATTGTCCATCTAAATCAAGATACGTTTCTACGGAAACGATAGCATTTTCTTTGGGGTTCCGAGTATCTCTTTTCCGATGCATTATTCCTAATTTACTGCATCCCTCGCTTCTTCACATTGACGAATTAACACACAATTTGCGTCCATTTGAAATACTCTGGATTCCCTGCATTGTCCTTCTAAATCGGAATTCGTTTCTACGGAAGCGAGAGGATTTTCTTTGGGGTTCCGAGTATCTCTTTTCCGATGCATTATTCCTCCTTTACTGCATCCCTCGCTCCCTCACATTGACGAATTAAAACACAATTTGCGTCCATATGAAATACTCTGGATTCCTTGCATTGTCCTTCTAAATCGAGATACGTTTCTACGGAAACGATAGGATTTTCTTTGGGGTTCCGAGTATCTCTTTTCCGATGCATTATTCCTCCTTTACTGCATCCCTCACTCCCTCACATTGCCGAATTAACACACAATTTGCGTCCATATGAAATACTCTGGGTTCCCTGCTTTATCTTCCTAAAACGAGATACGTTTCTACGGAAACGATAGGATTTTCTTTGGGAGTCGAGTATCTGTTTTCCGATGCATTATTCCTTTTTTACTGCATCTATTCCTCCTTTACTGCATCCCTCGCTCCCTCACATTGACGAATTAACACACAATTTGCGTCCATATGATATACTCCGGATTCCCTGCATTGTCCTTCTATAACGAGATACGTTTCTACGGAAACGATAGGATTTTCTTTGGGGTTAAGAGTATCTCTTTTCCGATGCATTACTCATCCTTTACTGCATCCCTCGCTCCCTCACATTGACGAATTAACACACATTTTGCGTCCATATGAAATACTCTGGATTCCTTGCATTGTCCTTCTAAATCGAGATACGTTTCTACGGAAACGATAGGATTTTCTTTGGGGTTCCGAGTATCTCTTTTCCGATGCATTATTCCTCCTTTACTGCATCCCTCACTCCCTCACATTCCCGAATTAACACACAATTTGCGTCCATATGAAATACTCTGGGTTCCCTGCTTTATCTTTCTAAAACGAGATACGTTTCTACGGAAACGATAGGATTTTCTTTTTTGAGTCGAGTATCTCTTTTCCGATGCATTATTCCTCCTTTACTGCATCTATTCCTCCTTTACTGCATCCCTCGCTCCCTCACATTGACGAATTAACACACAATTTGCGTCCATATGATATACTCCGGATTCCCTGCATTGTCCTTCTATATCGAGATAAATTTCTACGGAAACGATAGGATTTTCTTTGGGTTAAGAGTAATTCTTTTCCGATGCCTTATTCATCCTTTACTGCATCCCTCGCTCCCTCACATTGACGAATTAACACACAATTTGCGTCCATATGAAATACTCTGGATTCCCTGCATTGTCCTTCTAAATCGAGATACGTTTCTACGGAAACGATAGGATTTTCTTTGGGGTTCCGAGTATCTCTTTTCCGATGCATTATTCCTCCTTTACTGCATCCCTCGCTCCCTCACATTGACGAATTAACACACAATTTGCGTCCATATGAAATACTCTGGATTCCCTGCATTGTCCTCCTAAATCGAGATACCTTTCTACGGAAACGATAGGATTTTCTTTGGGGTTCCGAGTATCTCTTTTCGGATGCATTATTCCTCCTTTACTGCATCCCTCGCTCCCCCACATTGACGAATTAACACACAATTTGCGTCCATATGAAATACTCAGGATTCCCTGCATTGTCCTTCTAAATCGAGATACGTTTCTACGGAAACGATAGGATTTTCTTTGGGGTTCCGAGTATCTCTTTTCCGATGCATTATTCCTCCTTTACGGCATCCCTCGCTAACTCACATTGACGAATTAACACACATTTTGCGTCCATATGAAATACTCTGGATTCGCTGCATTGTCCTTCTAAATCGAGATACGTTTCTACGGAAACGATAGGATTTTCTTTGGGGTACGAGTATCTCTTTTCCGATGCATTCTTCCTCCTTTACTGCATCCCTCGCTTCCCCACATTGACGAATTAACACACAATTTGCGTCCATATGAAATACTCTGGATTCCCTGCACTGTCCTTCTAAATCGGGATTCATTTCTACGGAAACGACAGGATTTTCTTTGGGGTTAAGAGTATCTCTTTTCCGATGCATTATGCCTCCTTTACTGCTTCCCTCGCTCCCTCACATTGCCGAATTAACACACAAATTGCGTCCATATGAAATACTCTGGGTTCCCTGCATTATCTTCCTAAATCGAAATACGTTTCTACGGAAACGATAGGATTTTCTTTTGGGAGTCGAGTATCTCTTTTCCGATGCACTATTCCTCCTTTACTGGATCCCTCGCTCCCTCACATTGACGAATTAACACACAATTTGCGTCCATATGAAATACTCTGGATTCCCTGCATTGTCCTTCTAAATAGAGATACGTTTCTACGGAAACGATAGGATTTTCTTTGGGGTTCCGAGTATCTCTTTTCGGATGCATTATTCCTCCTTTACTGCATCCCTCGCTCCCCCACATTAACGAATTAACACACAATTTGCGTCCATATGAAATACTCAGGATTCCCTGCATTGTCCTTGTAAATGGAGATACGTTTCTACGGAAACGATAGGATTTTCTTTGGGGTTCCGAGTATCTCTTTTCCGATGCATTATTCCTCCTTTACTGCATCCCTCGCTAACTCACATTGACGAATTAACACACAATTTGCGTCAATATGAAATACTCTGGATTCCTTGGATTGTCCTTCTAAATCGAGATACGTTTCTTCGGAAACGATAGGATTTTCTTTGGGATTCCGAGTATAACTTTTCCGATGCATTATTCCTCCTTTACTGCATCCCTCGCTCCCTCACATTGCCGAATTAACACACAATTTGCGTCCATATGAAATACCCTGGGTTCCCTGCATTATCTTTCTTAAACGAGATACGTTTCTACGGAAACGATATGATTTTCTTTTGGGACTCGAGTATCTCTTTCCGATGCATTATTCCTCCTTTACTGCATCTATTCCTCCTTTACTGCATCCCTCGCTCCCTCACATTGCCGAATTAACACACAATTTGCGTCCATATGAAATACCCTGGGTTCCCTGCATTATCTTTCTTAAACGAGATACGTTTCTACGGAAACGATATGATTTTCTTTTGGGACTCGAGTATCTCTTTCCGATGCATTATTCCTCCTTTACTGCATCTATTCCTCCTTTACTGCATCCCTCGCTCCCTCACATTGACGAATTAACACACAATTTGAGTCCATATGATATACTCCGGATTCCCTGCATTGTCCTTCTAAATCGAGATACGTTTCTACGGAAACGACAGAATTTTCTTTGGGGTTCCGAGTATCTCTTTTCCGATGCATTATTCCTCCATTACTGCATCCCTCGCTAACTGACATTGACGAATTAACACACAATTTGCGTCCAAATGAAATACTCTGGATTCCCTGCATTGTCCTTCTAAATCGAGATACGTTTCTACGGAAACGATAGGATTTTCTTTGGGGTTCAGAGTATCTCTTTTCCGATGCATTATTCCTCCTTTACTGCATCCCTCGTTCCCTCACATTGACGAATTAACACACAATTTGCGTCCATATGAAATACTCTGGATTCCCTGCATTGTCCTTCTAAATCGGGATTCGTTACTACGGAAACGATAGGATTTTCTTTGGGGTTCCGAGTATCTCTTTTCCGATGCATTATTCCTCCTTTACTGCAACCCTCCCTCCCTCTCATTGCCGAATTAACACACAAATTGCGTCCATATGAAATACTTTTGGTTCCCTGCATTATCTTTCTAAAACGAGATACGTTTCTACGGAAACGATAGGATTTTCTTTTGGGAGTCGAGTATCTCTTTCCCGATGCATTATTCCTCCTTTACTGCATCCCTCGCTCCCTCACATTGACGAATTAACACACAATTTGCGTCCATATGAAATACTCTGGATTTTCTGCATTGTCCTTCTAAATCGAGATACGTTTCTACGGAAACAATAGGATTTTCTTTGGGGTTCCGAGAATCTCTTTTCCGATGCATTATTCCTCCTTTACTGCATCCCTCGCTCCCTGACATTGACGAATTAACACACAATTTGCGTCCATATGAAATACTCTGGATTCCCTGCAATTGTCCTTGTAAATCGAGATACATTTCTACGGAAACGATAGGATTTTCTTTGGGGTTCCGAGTATCTCTTTTCCGATGCATTATTCCTCCTTTACTGCATCCCTCGCTCCCTCACATTGATAAATTAACACACAATTTGCGTCCATATGATCTACTCTGGATTCCCTGCATTGTCCTTCTAAATCGAGATACGTTTCTACGGAAACGATAGGATTTTCTTTGGGGTTCCGAGTATCTCTTTTCCGATGCATTATTCCTCCTTTACTGCATCCCTCGCTCCCTCACATTGACGAATTAACACACAATTTGCGTCCATATGAAATACTCTGGATTCCCTGCATTGTCCTCCTAAATCGAGATACGTTTCTACGGAAACGATAGGATTTTCTTTGGGGTTCAGAGTATCTCTTTTCCGATGCATCATTCCTCCTTTACTGCATCCCTCGCTCCATCACATTGACGAATTAACACACAATTTGCGTCCATATGAAATACTCAGGATTCCCTGCATTGTCCTTCTAAATCGAGATACTTTTCTACGGAAATGATAGGATTTTCTTTGGGGTTCCCAGTATCTCTTTTCCGATGCATTATTCCTCCTTTACTGCATCCCTCGCTAACTCACATTGACGAATTAACACACAATTTGCGTCCATATGAAATACTATGGATTCCCTGCATTGTCCTTCTAAATCGAGATACGTTTCTACGGAAACGATAGGATTTTCTTTGGGGTTCCGAGTATCTCGTTTCCGATGCATTATTCCTCCTTTACTGCATCCCTCGCTCCCGCACATTGACGAATTAACACACAATTTGCGTCCATATGAAATACTCTGGATTCCCTGCATTGTCCTTGTAAATCGAGATACGTTTCTACGGAAACGATAGAATTTTCTTTGGGGTTCCGAGTATCTCTTTTCCGATGCATTATTCCTCCTTTACTGCATCCCTCGCTCCCTCACATTGACGAATTAACACACAATTTGCGTCCATATGATATACTCTGGATTCCCTGCATTGTCCTTCTAAATCGAGATACGTTTCTACGGAAACGATAGGAATTTCTTTGGGGTTCTGAGTATCTCTTTTCCGATGCATTATTCCTCCTTTACTGCATCCCTCGCTCCCTCACATTGACGAATTAACACACAATTTGCGTCCTTATGAAATACTCTGGATTCCCTGCATTGTCCTCCTAAATCGAGATACGTTTCTACGGAAACGATAGGATTTTCTTTGGGGTTCCGAGTATCTCTTTTCCGATGCATTATTCCTCCTTTACTGCATCCCTCGCTCCCTCACTTTGACGAATTAACACACAATTTGCGTCCATATGAAATACTCTGGATTCCTTGGATTGTCCTTCTAAATCGAGATACGTTTCTTCGGAAACGATAGGATTTTCTTTGGGATTCCGAGTATATCTTTTCCGATGCATTATTCCTCCTTTACTGCATCCCTCGCTCCCTCACATTGCCGAATTAACACACAATTTGCGTCCATATTAAATACCCTGGGTTCCCTGCATTATCTTTCTTAAACGAGATACGTTTCTACGGAAACGATATGATTTTCTTTTGGGAGTCGAGTATCTCTTTTCCGATGCATTATTCCTCCTTTACTGCATCTATTCCTCCTTTACTGCATCCCTCGCTCCCTCACATTGACGAATTAACACACAATTTGCGTCCTTATGAAATACTCTGGATTCCCTGCATTGTCCTCCTAAATCGAGATACGTTTCTACGGAAACGATAGGATTTTCTTTGGGGTTCAGAGTATCTCTTTTCCGATGCATTATTCCTCCTTTACTTCATCCCTCGCTCCATCACATTGACGAATTAACACACAATTTGCGTCCATATGAAATACTCAGGATTCCCTGCATTGTCCTTCTAAATCAAGATACGTTTCTACGGAAACGATAGGATTTTCTTTGGGGTTCCGAGTATCTGTTTTCCGATGCATTATTCCTCCTTTACTGCATCCCTCGCTAACTCACATTGACGAATTAACACACAATTTGCGTCCATATGAAATACTCTGGATTCCCTGCATTGTCCTTCTAAATCGAGATACGTTTCTACGGAAACGATAGGATTTTCTTTGGGGTTCCGAGTATCTCTTTTCCGATGCATTATTCCTCCTTTACTGCATCCCTCGTTCCCTCACTTTGACGAATTAACACACAATTTGCGTCCATATGAAATACTCTGGATTCCTTGGATTGTCCTTCTAAATCGAGATACGTTTCTTCGGAAACGATAGGATTTTCTTTGGGATTCCGAGTATATCTTTTCCGATGCATTATTCCTCCTTTACTGCATCCCTCGCTCCCTCACATTGCCGAATTAACACACAATTTGCGTCCATATGAAATACCCTGGGTTCCCTGCATTATCTTTCTTAAACGAGATACGTTTCTACGGAAACGATATGATTTTCTTTTGGGAGTCGAGTATCTCTTTTCCGATGTATTATTCCTCCTTTACTGCATCTATTCCTCCTTTACTGCATCCCTCGCTCCCTCACATTGACGAATTAACACACAATAAGAGTCCATATGATATACTCCGGATTCCCTGCATTGTCCTTCTAAATCGAGATACGTATCTACGGAAACGACAGAATTTTCTTTGGGGTTCCGAGTATCTCTTTTCCGATGCATTATTCCTCCATTACTGCATCCCTCGCTAACTGACATTGACGAATTAACACACAATTTGCGTCCATATGAAATACTCTGGATTCCCTGCATTGTCCTTCTAAATCGAGATACGTTTCTACGGAAACGATAGGATTTTCTTTGGGGTTCCGAGTATCTCTTTTCCGATGCATTATTCCTCCTTTACTGCATCCCTCGCTCCCTGACATTGACGAATTAACACACAATTTGCGTCCATATGAAATACTCTGGATTCCCTGCAATTGGCCTTGTAAATCGAGATACATTTCTACGGAAACGATAGGATTTTCTTTGGGGTTCCGAGTATCTCTTTTCCGATGCATTATTCCTCCTTTACTGCATCCCTCGCTCCCTCACATTGATAAATTAACACACAATTTGCGTCCATATGATATACTCTGGATTCCCTGCATTGTCCTTCTAAATCGAGATACGTTTCTACGGAAACGATAGGATTTTCTTTGGGGTTCCGAGTATCTCTTTTCCGATGCATTATTCCTCCTTTACTGCATCCCTCGCTCCCTCACATTGACGAATTAACACACAACTTGCGTCCATATGAAATACTCTGGATTCCCTGCATTGTCCTCCTAAATCGAGATACGTTTCTACGGAAACGATAGGAATTTCTTTGGGGTTCTGAGTATCTCTTTTCCGATGCATTATTCCTCCTTTACTGCATCCCTCGCTCCCTCACATTGACGAATTAACACACAATTTGCGTCCTTATGAAATACTCTGGATTCCCTGCATTGTCCTCCTAAATCGAGATACGTTTCTACGGAAACGATAGGATTTTCTTTGGGGTTCCGAGTATCTCTTTTCCGTTGCATTATTCCTCCTTTACTGCATCCCTCGCTCCCTCACTTTGACGAATTAGCACACAATTTGCGTCCATATGAAATACTCTGGATTCCTTGGATTGTCCTTCTAAATCGAGATACGTTTCTTCGGAAACGATAGGATTTTCTTTGGGATTCCGAGTATATCTTTTCCGATGCATTATTCCTCCTTTACAGCATCCCTCGCTCCCTCACATTGCCGAATTAACACACAATTTGCGTCCATATGAAATACCCTGGGTTCCCTGCATTATCTTTCTTAAACGAGATACGTTTCTACGGAAACGATATGATTTTCTTTTGGGAGTCGAGTATCTCTTTTCCGATGCATTATTCCTCCTTTACTGCATCTATTCCTCCTTTACTGCATCCCTCGCTCCCTCACATTGACGAATTAACACACAATTTGCGTCCTTATGAAATACTCTGGATTCCCTGCATTGTCCTCCTAAATCGAGATACGTTTCTACGGAAACGATAGGATTTTCTTTGGGGTTCAGAGTATCTCTTTTCCGATGCATTATTCCTCCTTTACTTCATCCCTCGCTCGATCACATTGACGAATTAACACACAATTTGCGTCCATATGAAATACTCAGGATTCCCTGCATTGTCCTTCTAAATCGAGATACGTTTCTACGGAAACGATAGGATTTTCTTTGGGGTTCCGAGTATCTGTTTTCCGGTGCATTATTCCTCCTTTACTGCATCCCTCGCTAACTCACATTGACGAATTAACACACAATTTGCGTCCATATGAAATACTCTGGATTCCCTGCATTGTCCTTCTAAATCGAGATACGTTTCTACGGAAACGATAGGATTTTCTTTGGGGTTCCGAGTATCTCTTTTCCGATGCATTATTCCTCCTTTACTGCATGCCTCGCTCCCTCACTTTGACGAATTAACACACAATTTGCGTCCATATGAAATACTCTGGATTCCTTGGATTGTCCTTCTAAATCGAGATACGTTTCTTCGGAAACGATAGGATTTTCTTTGGGATTCCGAGTATATCTTTTCCGATGCATTATTCCTCCTTTACTGCATCCCTCGATCCCTCACATTGCCGAATTAACACACAATTTGCGTCCATATGAAATACCCTGGGTTCCCTGCATTATCTTTCTTAAACGAGATACGTTTCTACGGAAACGATATGATTTTCTTTTGGGAGTCGAGTATCTCTTTTCCGATGCATTATTCCTCCTTTACTGCATCTATTCCTCCTTTACTGCATCCCTCGCTCCCTCACATTGACGAATTAACACACAATAAGAGTCCATATGATATACTCCGGATTCCCTGCATTGTCCTTCTAAATCGAGATACGTATCTACGGAAACGACAGAATTTTCTTTGGGGTTCCGAGTATCTCTTTTCCGATGCATTATTCCTCCATTACTGCATCCCTCGCTAACTGACATTGACGAATTAACACACAATTTGCGTCCATATGAAATACTCTGGATTCCCTGCATTGTCCTTCTAAATCGAGATACGTTTCTACGGAAACGATAGGATTTTCTTTGGGGTTCCGAGTATCTCTTTTCCGATGCATTATTCCTCCTTTACTGCATCCCTCGCTCCCTGACATTGACGAATTAACACACAATTTGCGTCCATATGAAATACTCTGGATTCCCTGCAATTGGCCTTGTAAATCGAGATACATTTCTACGGAAACGATAGGATTTTCTTTGGGGTTCCGAGTATCTCTTTTCCGATGCATTATTCCTCCTTTACTGCATCCCTCGCTCCCTCACATTGATAAATTAACACACAATTTGCGTCCATATGATATACTCTGGATTCCCTGCGTTGTCCTTCTAAATCGAGATACGTTTCTACGGAAACGATAGGATTTTCTTTGGGGTTCCGAGTATCTCTTTTCCGATGCATTATTCCTCCTTTACTGCATCCCTCGCTCCCTCACATTGACGAATTAACACACAATTTGCGTCCATATGAAATACTCTGGATTCCCTGCATTGTCCTCCTAAATCGAGATACGTTTCTACGGAAACGATAGGATTTTCTTTGGGGTTCAGAGTATCTCTTTTCCGATGCATCATTCCTCCTTTACTGCATCCCTCGCTCCCTCACATTGACGAATTAACACACAATTTGCGTCCATATGAAATACTCAGGATTCCCTGCATTGTCCTTCTAAATCGAGATACGTTTCTACGGAAATGATAGGATTTTCTTTGGGGTTCCGGGTATCTCTTTTCCGATGCATTATTCCTCCTTTACTGCATCCCTCGCTAACTCACATTGACGAATTAACACACAATTTGCGTCCATATGAAATACTCTGGATTCCCTGCATTGTCCTTCTAAATCGAGATACGTTTCTACGGAAACAATAGGATTTTCTTTGGGGTTCCGAGTATCTCTTTCCCGATGCATTATTCCTCCTTTACTGCATCCCTCGCTCCCTCACATTGACGAATTAACACACAATTTGCGTCCATATGAAATACTCTGGATTTTCTGCATTGTCCTTCTAAATCGAGATACGTTTCTACGGAAACAATAGGATTTTCTTTGGGTTTCGGAGTATCTCTTTTCCGATGCATTATTCCTCCTTTACTGCATCCCTCGCTCCCTGACATTGACGAATTAACACACAATTTGCGTCCATATGAAATACTCTGGATTCCCTGCAATTGGCCTTGTAAATCGAGATACATTTCTACGGAAACGATAGGATTTTCTTTGGGGTTCCGAGTATCTCTTTTCCGATGCATTATTCCTCCTTTACTGCATCCCTCGCTCGCTCACATTGATAAATTAACACACAATTTGCGTCCATATGATATACTCTGGATTCCCTGCATTGTCCTTCTAAATCGAGATACGTTTCTACGGAAACGATAGGATTTTCTTTGGGGTTCCGAGTATCTCTTTTCCGATGCATTATTCCTCCTTTACTGCATCCCTCGCTCCCTCACATTGACGAATTAACACACAATTTGCGTCCATATGAAATACTCTGGATTCCCTGCATTGTCCTCCTAAATCGAGATACGTTTCTACGGAAACGATAGGATTTTCTTTGGGGTTCAGAGTATCTCTTTTCCGATGCATCATTCCTCCTTTATTGCATCCCTCGCTCCCTCACATTGACGAATTAACACACAATTTGCGTCCATATGAAATACTCAGGATTCCCTGCATTGTCCTTCTAAATCGAGATACGTTTCTACGGAAATGATAGGATTTTCTTTGGGAATCCGAGTATCTCTTTTCCGATGCATTATTCCTCCTTTACTGCATCCCTCGCTAACTCACATTGACGAATTAACACACAATTTGCGTCCATATGAAATACTCTGGATTCCCTGCATTGTCCTTCTAAATCGAGATACGTTTCTACGGAAACGATAGGATTTTCTTTGGGGTTCCGAGTATCTCTTTTCCGATGCATTATTCCTCCTTTACTGCATCCCTTGCTCCCGCACATTGACGAATTAACACACAATTTGCGTCCATATGAAATACTCTGGATTCCCTGCATTGTCCTTGTAAATCGAGATACGTTTCTACGGAAACGATAGGATTTTCTTTGGGGTTCCGAGTATCTCTTTTCCGATGCATTATTCCTCCTTTACTGCATCCCTCGCTCCCTCATATTGACGAATTAACACACAATTTGCGTCCATATGATATACTCTGGATTCCCTGCATTGTCCTTCTAAATCGAGATACGTTTCTACGGAAACGATAGGATTTTCTTTGGGGTTCTGAGTATCTCTTTTCCGATGCATTATTCCTCCTTTACTGCATCACTCGCTCCCTCACATTGACGAATTAACACACAATTTGCGTCCATATGAAATACTCTGGATTCCCTGCATTGTCCTCCTAAATCGAGATACGTTTCTACGGAAACGATAGGATTTTCTTTGGGGTTCAGAGTATCTCTTTTCCGATGCATTATTCCTCCTTTACTTCATCCCTCGCTCCATCACATTGACGAATTAATACACAATTTGCGTCCATATGAAATACTCAGGATTCCCTGCATTGTCCTTCTAAATCGAGATACGTTTCTACGGAAACGATAGGATTTTCTTTGGGGTTCCGAGTATCTGTTTTCCGATGCATTATTCCTCCTTTACTGCATCCCTCGCTAACTCACATTGACGAATTAACACACAATTTGCGTCCATATGAAATACTCTGGATTCCCTGCATTGTCTTTCTAAATCGAGATACGTTTCTACGGAAACGATGGGATTTTCTTTGGGGTTCCGAGTATCTCTTTTCCGATGCATTATTCCTCCTTTACTGCATCCCTCGCTCCCTCACATTGATGAATTAACACACAATTTGCGTCCACATGAAATACTCTGGATTCCCTGCATTGTCCTTCTAAATCGGGATTCGTTTCTACGGAAACGACAGGATATTCTTAGGGGTTCCGAGTATCTCTTTTCCGATGCATTATTCCTCCTTTACTGCATCCCTCGCTCCCTCACATTGACGAATTAACACACAATTTGCGTCCATATGAAATACTCTGGTTTCCCTGCATTGTCCTTCTAAATCGAGATACGTTTCTACGGAAACGATAGGATTTTCATTGGGGTTCCGCGTATCTCTTTTCCGATGCATTATTCCTCCTTTACTGCATCCCTCGCTTCCTCACATTGACGAATTAACACACAATTTGCGTCCATATGAAATACTCTGGATTCCCTGCATTGTCCTTCTAAATCGAGATACGTTTCTACGGAAACGATAGGATTTTCTTTGGGGTTCCGAGTGTCTCTATTCCGATGCATTATTGCTCCTTTACTGCATCCCTCGCCTCCTCACATTGACGAATTAACACACAATTTGCGTCCATATGAAATACTCTAGATTCCCTGCATTCTCCTACTAAATCGAGATACGTTTCTACGGAAACGATAGGATTTTCTTTGGGGTTCCGAGTATCTCTTTTCCGATGCATTATTCCTCCTTTACTGCATCCCTCGCTCCCTCACATTGACGAATTAACACACAATTTGCGTCCATATGAAATACTCTGCATTCCTTGCATTGTCCTTCTAAATCGAGATACGTTTCTTCGGAAACGATAGTATTTTCTTTGGGGTTCCGAGTATCTCTTTTCCGATACATTATTCCTCCTTTACTGCATCCCTCGCTCCCTCACATTGCCGAATTAACACACAATTTGCGTCCATATGAAATACTCTGGGTTCCCTGCATTATCTTTCTAAATCGAGATACGTTTCTACGGAAACGATATGATTTTCTTTTGGGAGTCGAGTATCTCTTTTCCGATGCATTATTCCTCCTGTACTGCATCTATTCCTCCTTTACTGCATCCCTCGCTCCCTCACATTGACGAATTAACACACAATTTGAGTCCATATGATATACTCCTGATTCCCTGCATTGTCCTTCTAAATCGAGATACGTTTCTTCGGAAACGATAGTATTTTCTTTGGGGTTCCGAGTATCTCTTTTCCGATACATTATTCCTCCTTTACTGCATCCCTCGCTCCCTCACATTGCCGAATTAACACACAATTTGCGTCCATATGAAATACTCTGGGTTCCCTGCATTATCTTTCTAAATCGAGATACGTTTCTACGGAAACGATATGATTTTCTTTTGGGAGTCGAGTATCTCTTTTCCGATGCATTATTCCTCCTTTACTGCATCTATTCCTCCTTTACTGCATCCCTCGCTCCCTCACATTGACGAATTAACACACAATTTGAGTCCATATGATATACTCCGGATTCCCTGCATTGTCCTTCTAAATCGAGATACGTTTCTACGGAAACGACAGAATTTTCTTTGGGGTTCCGAGTATCTCTTTTCCGATGCATTATTCCTCCATTACTGCATCCCTCGCTAACTGACATTGACGAATTAACACACAATTTGCGTCCATATGAAATACTCTGGATTCCCTGCATTGTCCTTCTAAATCGAGATACGTTTCTACGGAAACGATAGGATTTTCTTTGGGGTTCAGAGTATCACTTTTCCGATGCATTATTCCTCCTTTACTGCATCCCTCGTTCCCTCACATTGACGAATTAACACACAATTTGGGTCCATATGAAATACTCTGGATTCCCTGCATTGTCCTTCTAAATCGGGATTCGTTTCTACGGAAACGATAGGATTTACTTTGGGGTTCCGAGTATCTCTTTTCCGATGCATTATTCCTCCTTTACTGCAACCCTCGCTCCCTCACATTGCCGAATTAACACACAAATTGCGTCCATATGAAATACTTTTGGTTCCCTGCATTATCTTTCTAAAACGAGATACGTTTCTACGGAAACGATAGGATTTTCTTTTGGGAGTCGAGTATCTCTTTCCCGATGCATTATTCCTCCTTTACTGCATCCCTCGCTCCCTCACATTGACGAATTAACACACAATTTGCGTCCATTTGAAATACTCTGGATTTTCTGCATTCTCCTTCTAAATCGAGATACGTTTCTACGGAAACAATACGATTTTCTTTGGGGTTCCGAGTATCTCTTTTCCGATGCATTATTCCTCCTTTACTGCATCCCTCGCTCCCTGACATTGACGAATTAACACACAATTTGCGTTCATATGAAATACTCAGGATTCCCTGCATTGTCCTTCTAAATCGAGATACGTTTCTACGGAAACGATAGGATTTTCTTTGGTGTTCCGAGTATCTGTTTTCCGATGCATTATTCCTCCTTTACTGCATCCCTCGCTAACTCACATTGACGAATTAACACACAATTTGCGTCCATATGAAATACTCTGGATTCCCTGCATTGTCCTTCTAAATCGAGATACGTTTCTACGGAAACGATAGGATTTTCTTTGGGGTTCCGAGTATCTCTATTCCGATGCATTATTGCTCCTTTACTGCATCCCTCGCCTCCTCACATTGACGAATTAACACACAATTTGCGTCTATATGAAATACTCTGGATTCCCTGCATTGTCCTACTAAATCGAGATACGTTTCTACGGAAACGATAGGATTTTCTTTGGGGTTCCGAGTATCTCTTTTCCGATGCATTATTCCTCCTTTACTGCATCCCTCGCTCCCTGACATTGACGAATTAACACACAATTTGCGTCCATATGAAATACTCTGGATTCCCTGCAATTGGCCTTGTAAATCGAGATACATTTCTACGGGAACGAAAGGATTTTCTTTGGGGTTCCGTGTATCTCTTTTCCGATGCATTATTCCTCCTTTACTGCATCCCTCGCTCCCTCACATTGATAAATTAACACACAATTTGCGTCCATATGAAATACTCTGGATTCCCTGCATTGTAATTCTAAATCGAGATACGTTTCTACGGAAACGATAGGATTTTCTTTGGGGTTCCGAGTATCACTTTTCCGATGCATTATTCCTCCTTTACTGCATCCCTCGCTCCCTCACATTGACGAATTAACACACAATTTGCGTCCATATGAAATACTCTGGATTCCCTGCATTGTCCTCCTAAATCGAGATACGTTTCTACGGAAACGATAGGATTTTCTTTGGGGTTCAGAGTATCTCTTTTCCGATGCATCATTCCTCCTTTATTGCATCCCTCGCTCCCTCACATTGACGAATTAACACACAATTTGCGTCCATATGAAATACTCAGGATTCCCTGCATTGTCCTTCTAAATCGAGATACGTTTCTACGGAAATGATAGGATTTTCTTTGGGGTTCCGAGTATCTCTTTTCCGATGCATTATTCCTCCTTTACTGCATCCCTCGCTCCCTCACATTGACGAATTAACACACAATTTGCGTCCATATGAAATACTCTGGATTCCCTGCATTGTCCTTCTAAATCGAGATACGTTTCTACGGAAACGATAGGATTTTCTTTGGGGTTCCGAGTATCTCTTTCCCGATGCATTATTCCTCCTTTACTGCATCCCTCGCTCCCTCACATTGACGAATTAACACACAATTTGCGTCCATATGAAATACTCTGGATTTACTGCATTGTCCTTCTAAATCGAGATACGTTTCTACGGAAACAATAGGATTTTCTTTGGGGTACGGAGTATCTCTTTTCCGATGCATTATTCCTCCTTTACTGCATCCCTCGCTCCCTGACATTGACGAATTAACACACAATTTGCGTCCATATGAAATACTCTGGATTCCCTGCAATTGGCCTTGTAAATCGAGATACATTTCTACGGAAACGATAGGATTTTCTTTGGGGTTCCGAGTATCTCTTTTCCGATGCATTATTCCTCCTTTACTGCATCCCTCGCTCCCTCACATTGATAAATTAACACACAATTTGCGTCCATATGATATACTCTGGATTCCCTGCATTGTCCTTCTAAGTCGAGATACGTTTCTACGGAAACGATAGGATTTTCTTTGGGGTTCCGAGTATCTCTTTTCCGATGCATTATTCCTCCTTTACTCCATCCCTCGCTCCCTCACATTGACGAATTAACACACAATTTGCGTCCATATGAAATACTCTGGATTCCCTGCATTGTCCTCCTAAATCGAGATACGTTTCTACGGAAACGATAGGATTTTCTTTGGGGTTCAGAGTATCTCTTTTCCGATGCATCATTCCTCCTTTATTGCATCCCTCGCTCCCTCACATTGACGAATTAACACACAATTTGCGTCCATATGAAATACTCAGGATTCCCTGCATTGTCCTTCTAAATCGAGATACGTTTCTACGGAAATGATAGGATTTTCTTTGGGGTTCCGAGTATCTCTTTTCCGATGCATTATTCCTCCTTTACTGCATCCCTCGCTAACTCACATTGACGAATTAACACACAATTTGCGTCCATATGAAATACTCTGGATTCCCTGCATTGTCCTTCTAAATCGAGATACGTTTCTACGGAAACGATAGGATTTTCTTTGGGGTTCCGAGTATCTCTTTTCCGATGCATTATTCCTCCTTTACTGCATCCCTTGATCCCGCACATTGACGAATTAACACACAATTTGCGTCCATATGAAATACTCTGGATTCCCTGCATTGTCCTTGTAAATCGAGATACGTTTCTACGGAAACGATAGGATTTTCTTTGGGGTTCCGAGTATCTCTTTTCCGATGCATTATTCCTCCTTTACTGCATCCCTCGCTCCCTCACATTGACGAATTAACACACAATTTGCGTCCATATGATATACTCTGGATTCCCTGCATTGTCCTTCTAAATCGAGATACGTTTCTACGGAAACGATAGGATTTTCTTTGGGGTTCTGAGTATCTCTTTTCCGATGCATTATTCCTCCTTTACTGCATCACTCGCTCCCTCACATTGACGAATTAACACACAATTTGCGTCCATATGAAATACTCTGGATTCCCTGCATTGTCCTCCTAAATCGAGATACGTTTCTACGGAAACGATAGGATTTTCTTTGGGGTTCAGAGTATCTCTTTTCCGATGCATTATTCCTCCTTTACTTCATCCCTCGCTCCATCACATTGACGAATTAACACACAATTTGCGTCCATATGAAATACTCAGGATTCCCTGCATTGTCCTTCTAAATCGAGATACGTTTCTACGGAAACGATAGGATTTTCTTTGGGGTTCCGAGTATCTCTTTTCCGATGCATTATTCCTCCTTTACTGCATCCCTCGCTCGCTCACATTGCCGAATTAACACACAATTTGCGTCCATATGAAATACTGTGGGTTCCCTGCAATATCTTTCTAAAACGAGATACGTTTCTACGGAAACGATATGATTTTCTTTTGGGAGTCGAGTATCTCTTTTCCGATGCATTATTGCTCCTTTACTGCATCCCTCGTTACCTCACATTACCGAATTAACACACAATTTGCGTCCACATGAAATACTCTGGATTCCCTGCATTGTCCTTCTAAATCGGGATTCGTTTCTACGGAAACGACAGGATTTTCTTAGGGGTTCCGAGTATCTCTTTTCCGATGCATTATTCCTCCTTTACTGCATCCCTCGCTCCCTCACATTGACGAATTAACACACAATTTGCGTCCATATGAAATACTCTGGTTTCCCTGCATTGTCCTTCTAAATCGAGATACGTTTCTACGGAAACGATAGGATTTTCATTGGGGTTCCGCGTATCTCTTTTCCGATGCATTATTCCTCCTTTACTGCATCCCTCGCTTCCTCACATTGACGAATTAACACACAATTTGCGTCCATATGAAATACTCTGGATTCCCTGCATTGTCCTTCTAAATCGAGATACGTTTCTACGGAAACGATAGGATTTTCTTTGGGGTTCCGAGTGTCTCTATTCCGATGCATTATTGCTCCTTTACTGCATCCCTCGCCTCCTCACATTGACGAATTAACACACAATTTGCGTCCATATGAAATACTCTAGATTCCCTGCATTGTCCTACTAAATCGAGATACGTTTCTACGGAAACGATAGGATTTTCTTTGGGGTTCCGAGTATCTCTTTTCCGATGCATTATTCCTCCTTTACTGCATCCCTCGCTCCCTCACATTGACGAATTAACACACAATTTGCGTCCATATGAAATACTCTGCATTCCTTGCATTGTGCTTCTAAATCGAGATACGTTTCTTCGGAAACGATAGTATTTTCTTTGGGGTTCCGAGTATCTCTTTTCCGATACATTATTCCTCCTTTACTGCATCCCTCGCTCCCTCACATTGCCGAATTAACACACAATTTGCGTCCATATGAAATACTCTGGGTTCCCTGCATTATCTTTCTAAATCGAGATACGTTTCTATGGAAACGATATGATTTTCTTTTGGGAGTCGAGTATCTCTTTTCCGATGCATTATTCCTCCTGTACTGCATCTATTCCTCCTTTACTGCATCTCTCGCTCCCTCACATTGACGAATTAACACACAATTTGAGTCCATATGATATACTCCGGATTCCCTGCATTGTCCTTCTAAATCGAGATACGTTTCTTCGGAAACGATAGTATTTTCTTTGGGGTTCCGAGTATCTCTTTTCCGATACATTATTCCTCCTTTACTGCATCCCTCGCTCCCTCACATTGCCGAATTAACACACAATTTGCGTCCATATGAAATACTCTGGGTTCCCTGCATTATCTTTCTAAATCGAGATGCGTTTCTACGGAAACGATATGATTTTCTTTTGGGAGTCGAGTATCTCTTTTCCGATGCATTATTCCTCCTTTACTGCATCTATTCCTCCTTTACTGCATCCCTCGCTCCCTCACATTGACGAATTAACACACAATTTGAGTCCATATGATATACTCCGGATTCCCTGCATTGTCCTTCTAAATCGAGATACGTTTCTACGGAAACGACAGAATTTTCTTTGGGGTTCCGAGTATCTCTTTTCCGATGCATTATTCCTCCATTACTGCATCCCTCGCTAACTGACATTGACGAATTAACACACAATTTGCGTCCATATGAAATACTCTGGATTCCCTGCATTGTCCTTCTAAATCGAGATACGTTTCTACGGAAACGATAGGATTTTCTTTGGGGTTCAGAGTATCTCTTTTCCGATGCATTATTCCTCCTTTACTGCATCCCTCGTTCCCTCACATTGACGAATTAACACACAATTTGCGTCCATATGAAATACTCTGGATTCCCTGCATTGGCCTTCTAAATCGGGATTCGTTTCTACGGAAACGATAGGATTTACTTTGGGGTTCCGAGTATCTCTTTTCCGATGCATTATTCCTCCATTACTGCAACCCTCGCACCCTCACATTGCCGAATTAACACACAAATTGCGTCCATATGAAATACTTTTGGTTCCCTGCATTATCTTTCTAAAACGAGATACGTTTCTACGGAAACGATAGGATTTTCTTTTGGGAGTCGAGTATCTCTTTCCCGATGCATTATTCCTCCTTTACTGCATCCCTCGCTCCCTCACATTGACGAATTAACACACAATTTGCGTCCATTTGAAATACTCTGGATTTTCTGCATTCTCCTTCTAAATCGAGATACGTTTCTACGGAAACAATACGATTTTCTTTGGGGTTCCGAGTATCTCTTTTCCGATGCATTATTGCTCCTTTACTGCATCCCTCGCTCCCTGACATTGACGAATTAACACACAATTTGCGTCCATATGAAATACTCAGGATTCCCTGCATTGTCCTTCTAAATCGAGATACGTTTCTACGGAAACGATAGGATTTTCTTTGGGGTTCAGAGTATCTCTTTTCCGATGCATTATTCCTCCTTTACTTCATCCCTCGCTCCATCACATTGACGAATTAACACACAATTTGCGTCCATATGAAATACTCAGGATTCCCTGCATTGTCCTTCTAAATCGAGATACGTTTCTACGGAAACGATAGGATTTTCTTTGGGGTTCCGAGTATCTGTTTTCCGATGCATTATTCCTCCTTTACTGCATCCCTCGCTAACTCACATTGACGAATTAACACACAATTTGCGTCCATATGAAATACTCTGGATTCCCTGCATTGTCCTTCTAAATCGAGATACGTTTCTACGGAAACGATAGGATTTTCTTTGGGGTTCCGAGTATCTCTTTTCCGATGCATTATTCCTCCTTTACTGCATCCCTCGCTCCCTCACATTGATGAATTAACACACAATTTGCGTCCACATGAAATACTCTGGATTCCCTGCATTGTCCTTCTAAATCGGGATTCGTTTCTACGGAAACGACAGGATTTTCTTAGGGGTTCCGAGTATCTCTTTTCCGATGCATTATTCCTCCTTTACTGCATCCCTCGCTCCCTCACATTGACGAATTAACACACAATTTGCGTCCATATGAAATATTCTGGTTTCCCTGCATTGTCCTTCTAAATCGAGATACGTTTCTACGGAAACGATAGGATTTTCATTGGGGTTCCGCGTATCTCTTTTCCGATGCATTATTCCTCCTTTACTGCATCCCTCGCTTCCTCACATTGACGAATTAACACACAATTTGCGTCCATATGAAATACTCTGGATTCCCTGCATTGTCCTTCTAAATCGAGATACGTTTCTACGGAAACGATAGGATTTTCTTTGGGGTTCCGAGTGTCTCTATTCCGATGCATTATTGCTCCTTTACTGCATCCCTCGCCTCCTCACATTGACGAATTAACACACAATTTGCGTCCATATGAAATACTCTAGATTCCCTGCATTGTCCTACTAAATCGAGATACGTTTCTACGGAAACGATAGGATTTTCTTTGGGGTTCCGAGTATCTCTTTTCCGATGCATTATTCCTCCTTTACTGCATCCCTCGCTCCCTCACATTGACGAATTAACACACAATTTGCGTCCATATGAAATACTCTGCATTCCTTGCATTGTCCTTCTAAATCGAGATACGTTTCTTCGGAAACGATAGTATTTTCTTTGGGGTTCCGAGTATCTCTTTTCCGATACATTATTCCTCCTTTACTGCATCCCTCGCTCCCTCACATTGCCGAATTAACACACAATTTGCGTCCATATGAAATACTCTGGGTTCCCTGCATTATCTTTCTAAATCGAGATACGTTTCTATGGAAACGATATGATTTTCTTTTGGGAGTCGAGTATCTCTTTTCCGATGCATTATTCCTCCTGTACTGCATCTATTCCTCCTTTACTGCATCCCTCGCTCCCTCACATTGACGAATTAACACACAATTTGAGTCCATATGATATACTCCGGATTCCCTGCATTGTCCTTCTAAATCGAGATACGTTTCTTCGGAAACGATAGTATTTTCTTTGGGGTTCCGAGTATCTCTTTTCCGATACATTATTCCTCCTTTACTGCATCCCTCGCTCCCTCACATTGCCGAATTAACACACAATTTGCGTCCATATGAAATACTCTGGGTTCCCTGCATTATCTTTCTAAATCGAGATACGTTTCTACGGAAACGATATGATTTTCTTTTGGGAGTCGAGTATCTCTTTTACGATGCATTATTCCTCCTTTACTGCATCTATTCCTCCTTTACTGCATCCCTCGCTCCCTCACATTGACGAATTAACACATAATTTGAGTCCATATGATATACTCCGGATTCCCTGCATTGTCCTTCTAAATCGAGATACGTTTCTACGGAAACGACAGAATTTTCTTTGGGGTTCCGAGTATCTCTTTTCCGATGCATTATTCCTCCATTACTGCATCCCTCGCTAACTGACATTGACGAATTAACACACAATTTGCGTCCATATGAAATACTCTGGATTCCCTGCATTGTCCTTCTAAATCGAGATACGTTTCTACGGAAACGATAGGATTATCTTTGGGGTTCAGAGTATCTCTTTTCCGATGCATTATTCCTCCTTTACTGCATCCCTCGTTCCCTCACATTGACGAATTAACACACAATTTGCGTCCATATGAAATACTCTGGATTCCCTGCATTGGCCTTCTAAATCGGGATTCGTTTCTACGGAAACGATAGGATTTACTTTGGGGTTCCGAGTATCTCTTTTCCGATGCATTATTCCTCCTTTACTGCAACCCTCGCACCCTCACATTCCCGAATTAACACACAAATTGCGTCCATATGAAATACTTTTGGTTCCCTGCATTATCTTTCTAAAACGAGATACGTTTCTACGGAAACGATAGGATTTTCTTTTGGGAGTCGAGTATCTCTTTCCCGATGCATTATTCCTCCTTTACTGCATCCCTCGCTCCCTCACATTGACGAATTAACACACAATTTGCGTCCATTTGAAATACTCTGGATTTTCTGCATACTCCTTCTAAATCGAGATACGTTTCTACGGAAACAATACGATTTTCTTTGGGGTTCCGAGTATCTCTTTTCCGATGCATTATTCCTCCTTTACTGCATCCCTCGCTCCCTGACATTGACGAATTAACACACAATTTGCGTCCATATGAAATACTCAGGATTCCCTGCATTGTCCTTCTAAATCGAGATACGTTTCTACGGAAACGATAGGATTTTGTTTGGGGTTCCGAGTATCTGTTTTCCGATGCATTATTCCTCCTTTACTGCATCCCTCGCTAACTCACATTGACGAATTAACACACAATTTGCGTCCATATGAAATACTCTGGATTCCCTGCATTGTCCTTCTAAATCGAGATACGTTTCTACGGAAACGATAGGATTTTCTTTGGGGTTCCGAGTATCTCTTTTCCGATGCATTATTCCTCCTTTACTGCATCCCTCGCTCCCTCACATTGATGAATTAACACACAATTTGCGTCCATATGAAATACTCTGGATTCCCTGCATTGTCCTTCTAAATCGGGATTCGTTTCTACGGAAACGTCAGGATTTTCTTAGGGGTTCCGAGTATCTCTTTTCCGATGCATTATTCCTCCTTTACTGCATCCCTTGCTCCCTCACATTGACGAATTAACACACAATTTGCGTCCATATGAAGTACTCTGGTTTCCCTGCATTGTCCTTCTAAATCGAGATACGTTTCTACGGAAACGATAGGATTTTCATTGGGGTTCCGCGTATCTCTTTTCCGATGCATTATTCCTCCTTTACTGCATCCCTCGCTTCCTCACATTGACGAATTAACACACAATTTGCGTCCATATGAAATACTCTGGATTCCCTGCATTGTCCTTCTAAATCGAGATACGTTTCTACGGAAACGATAGGATTTTCTTTGGGGTTCCGAGTATCTCTATTCCGATGCATTATTGCTCCTTTACTGCATCCCTCGCCTCCTCACATTGACGAATTAACACACAATTTGCGTCCATATGAAATACTCTGGATTCCCTGCATTGTCCTACTAAATCGAGATACGTTTCTACGGAAACGATAGGATTTTGGGGTTCCGAGTATCTCTTTTCCGATGCATTATTCCTCCTTTACTGCATCCCTCGCTCCCTCACATTGACGAATTAACACACAATTTGCGTCCATATGAAATACTCTGCATCCCTTGCATTGTCCTTCTAAATCGAGATACGTTTCTTCGGAAGCGATAGTATTTTCTTTGGGGTTCCGAGTATCTCTTTTCCGATTCATTATTCCTCCTTTACTGCATCCCTCGCTCCCTCACATTGCCGAATTAACACACAATTTGCGTCCATATGAAATACTCTGGGTTCCCTGCATTATCTTTCTAAATCGAGATACGTTTCTACGGAAACGATATGATTTTCTTTTGGGAGTCGAGTATCTCTTTTCCGATGCATTATTCCTCCTGTACTGCATCTATTCCTCCTTTACTGCATCCCTCGCTCCCTCGCATTGACGAATTAACACACAATTTGAGTCCATATGATATATTCCGGATTCCCTGCATTGTCCTTCTAAATCGAGATACGTTTCTTCGGAAACGATAGTATTTTCTTTGGGGTTCCGAGTATCTCTTTTCCGATACATTATTCCTCCTTTACTGCATCCCTCGCTCCCTCACATTGCCGAATTAACACACAATTTGCGTCCATATGAAATACTCTGGGTTCCCTGCATTATCTTTCTAAATCGAGATACGTTTCTACGGAAACGATATGATTTTCTTTTGGGAGTCGAGTATCTCTTTTCCGATGCATTATTCCTCCTTTACTGCATCTATTCCTCCTTTACTGCATCCCTCGCTCCCTCACATTGACGAATTAACACACAATTTGAGTCCATATGATATACTCCGGATTCCCTGCATTGTCCTTCTAAATCGAGATACGTTTCTACGGAAACGACAGAATTTTCTTTGGGGTTCCGAGTATCTCTTTTCCGATGCATTATTCCTCCATTACTGCATCCCTCGCTAACTGACATTGACGAATTAACACACAATTTGCGTCCATATGAAATACTCTGGATTCCCCGCATTGTCCTTCTAAATCGAGATACGTTTCTACGGAAACGATAGGATTTTCTTTGGGGTTCAGAGTATCTCTTTTCCGATGCATTATTCCTCCTTTACTGCATCCCTCGTTCCCTCACATTGACGAATTAACACACAATTTGCGTCCATATGAAATACTCTGGATTCCCTGCATTGTCCTTCTAAATCGGGATTCGTTTCTACGGAAACGATAGGATTTTCTTTGGGGTTCCGAGTATCTCTTTTCCGATGCATTATTCCTCCTTTACTGCAACCCTCGCTCCCTCACATTGCCGAATTAACACACAAATTGCGTCCATATGAAATACTTTTGGTTCCCTGCATTATCTTTCTAAAACGAGATACGTTTCTACGGAAACGATAGGATTTTCTTTTGGGAGTCGAGTATCTCTTTCCCGATGCATTATTCCTCCTTTACTGCATCCCTCGCTCCCTCACATTGACGAATTAACACACAATTTGCGTCCATTTGAAATACTCTGGATTTTCTGCATTGTCCTTCTAAATCGAGATACGTTTCTACGGAAACAATACGATTTTCTTTGGGGTTCCGAGTATCTCTTTTCCGATGCATTATTCCTCCTTTACTGCATCCCTCGCTCCCTGACATTGACGAATTAACACACAATTTGCGTTCATATGAAATACTCTGGATTCCCTGCAATTGTCCTTGTAAATCGAGATACATTTCTACGGAAACGATAGGATTTTCTTTGGGGTTCCGAGTATCTCTTTTCCGATGCATTATTCCTCCTTTACTGCATCCCTCGCTCCCTCACATTGATAAATTAACACACAATTTGCGTCCATATGATATACTCTGGATTCCCTGCATTGTCCTTCTAAATCGAGATACGTTTCTACGGAAACGATAGGATTTTCTTTGGGGTTCCGAGTATCTCTTTTCCAATGCATTATTCCTCCTTTACTGCATCACTCGCTCCCTCACATTGACGATTTAACACACAATTTGCGTCCATATGAAATACTCTGGATTCCCTGCATTGTCCTCCTAAATCGAGATACGTTTGCACGGAAACGATAGGATTTTCTTTGGTGTTCAGAGTATCTCTTTTCCGATGCATCATTCCTCCTTTACTGCATCCCTCGCTCCATCACATTGACGAATTAACACACAATTTGCGTCCATATGAAATACTCAGGATTCCCTGCATTGTCCTTCTAAATCGAGATACGTTTCTACGGAAATGATAGGATTTTCTTTGGGGTTGCGAGTATCTCTTTTCCGATGTATTATTTCTCCTTTACTGCATCCCTCGCTAACTCACATTGACGAATTAACACACAATTTGCGTCCATATGAAATACTCTGGATTCCATGCATTGTCCTTTTAAATCGAGATACGTTTCTACGGAAACGATAGGATTTTCTTTGGGGTTCCGAGTATCTCTTTTGCGATGCATTATTCCTCCTTTACTGCATCCCTCGCTCCCGCACATTGACGAATTAACACACAATTTGCGTCCATATGAAATACTCTGGATTCCCTGCATTGTCCTTGTAAATCGAGATACGTTTCTACGGAAACGATAGGATTTTCTTTGGGGTTCAGAGTATCTCTTTTCCGATGCATTATTCCTCCTTTACTGCATCCCTCGTTCCCTCACATTGACGAATTAACACACAATTTGCGTCCATATGAAATACTCTGGATTCCCTGCATTGTCCTTCTAAATCGGGATTCGTTTCTACGGAAACGATAGGATTTTCTTTGGGGTTCCGAGTATCTCTTTTCCGATGCATTATTCCTCCTTTACTGCAACCCTCACTCCCTCACATTGCCGAATTAACACACAAGTTGCGTCCATATGAAATACTTTTGGTTCCCTGCATTATCTTTCTAAAACGAGATACGTTTCTACGGAAACGACAGGATTTTCTTTTGGGAATCGAGTATCTCTTTCCCGATGCATTATTCCTCCTTTACTGCATCCCTCGCTCCCTCACATTGACGAATTAACACACAATTTGCGTCCATTTGAAATACTCTGGATTTTCTGCATTGTCCTTCTAAATCGAGATACGTTTCTACGGAAAGAATACAATTTTCTTTGGGGTTCCGAGTATCTCTTTTCCGATGCATTATTCCTCCTTTACTGCATCCCTCGCTCCCTGACATTGACGAATTAACACACAATTTGCGTTCATATGAAATACTCTGGATTCCCTGCAATTGTCATTGTAAATCGAGATACATTTCTACGGAAACGATAGGATTTTCTTTGAGGTTCCGAGTATCTCTTTTCCGATGCATTATTCCTCCTTTACTGCATCCCTCGCTCCCTCACATTGATAAATTAACACACAATTTGCGTCCATATGATATACTCTGGATTCCCTGCATTGTCCTTCTAAATCGAGATACGTTTCTACGGAAACGATAGGATTTTCTTTGGGGTTCCGAGTATCTCTTTTCCAATGCATTATTCCTCCTTTACTGCATCCCTCGCTCCCTCACATTGACGAATTAACACACAATTTGCGTCCATATGAAATACTCTGGATTCCCTGCATTGTCCTCCTAAATCGAGATACGTTTCTACGGAAACGATAGGATTTTCTTTGGGGTTCAGAGTATCTCTTTTCCGATGCATCATTCCTCCTTTACTGCATCCCTCGCTCCATCACATTGACGAATTAACACACAATTTGCGTCCATATGAAATACTCTGGATTCCCTGCATTGTCCTTCTAAATCGAGATACGTTTCTACGGAAATGATAGGATTTTCTTTGGGGTTGCGAGTATCTCTTTTCCGATGCATTATTCCTCCTTTACTGCATCCCTCGCTAACTCACATTGACGAATTAACACACAATTTGCGTCCATATGAAATACTCTGGATTCCCTGCATTGTCCTTCTAGATCGAGATACGTTTCTACGGAAACGATAGGATTTTCTTTGGGGTTCCGAGTATCTCTTTTGCGATGCATTATTCCTCCTTTACTGCATCCCTCGCTCCCGCACATTGACGAATTAACACACAATTTGCGTCCATATGAAATACTCTGGATTCCCTGCATTGTCCTTGTAAATCGAGATACGTTTCTACGGAAACGATAGGATTTTCTTTGGGGTTCAGAGTATCTCTTTTCCGATGCATTATTCCTCCTTTACTGCATCCCTCGTTCCCTCACATTGACGAATTAACACACAATTTGCGTCCATATGAAATACTCTGGATTCCCTGCATTGTCCTTCTAAATCGGGATTCGTTTCTACGGAAACGATAGGATTTTCTTTGGGGTTCCGAGTATCTCTTTTCCGATGCATTATTCCTCCTTTACTGCAACCCTCGCTCCCTCACATTGCCGAATTAACACACAAGTTGCGTCCATATGAAATACTTTTGGTTCCCTGCATTATCTTTCTAAAACGAGATACGTTTCTACGGAAACGATAGGATTTTCTTTTGGGAATCGAGTATCTCTTTCCCGATGCATTATTCCTCCTTTACTGCATCCCTCGCTCCCTCACATTGACGAATTAACACACAATTTGCGTCCATTTGAAATACTCTGGATTTTCTGCATTGTCCTTCTAAATCGAGATACGTTTCTACGGAAAGAATACAATTTTCTTTGGGGTTCCGAGTATCTCTTTTCCGATGCATTATTCCTCCTTTACTGCATCCCTCGCTCCCTGACATTGACGAATTAACACACAATTTGCGTTCATATGAAATACTCTGGATTCCCTGCAATTGTCATTGTAAATCGAGATACATTTCTACGGAAACGATAGGATTTTCTTTGAGGTTCCGAGTATCTCTTTTCCGATGCATTATTCCTCCTTTACTGCATCCCTCGCTCCCTCACATTGATAAATTAACACACAATTTGCGTCCATATGATATACTCTGGATTCCCTGCATTGTCCTTCTAAATCGAGATACGTTTCTACGGAAACGATAGGATTTTCTTTGGGGTTCCGAGTATCTCTTTTCCAATGCATTATTCCTCCTTTACTGCATCCCTCGCTCCCTCACATTGACGAATTAACACACAATTTGCGTCCATATGAAATACTCTGGATTCCCTGCATTGTCCTCCTAAATCGAGATACGTTTCTACGGAAACGATAGGATTTTCTTTGGGGTTCAGAGTATCTCTTTTCCGATGCATCATTCCTCCTTTACTGCATCCCTCGCTCCATCACATTGACGAATTAACACACAATTTGCGTCCATATGAAATACTCAGGATTCCCTGCATTGTCCTTCTAAATCGAGATACGTTTCTACGGAAATGATAGGATTTTCTTTGGGGTTGCGAGTATCTCTTTTCCGATGCATTATTCCTCCTTTACTGCATCCCTCGCTAACTCACATTGACGAATTAACACACAATTTGCGTCCATATGAAATACTCTGGATTCCCTGCATTGTCCTTCTAGATCGAGATACGTTTCTACGGAAACGATAGGATTTTCTTTGGGGTTCCGAGTATCTCTTTTCCGATGCATTATTCCTCCTTTACTGCATCCCTCGCTCCCGCACATTGACGAATTAACACACAATTTGCGTCCATATGAAATACTCTGGATTCCCTGCATTGTCCTTGTAAATCGAGATACGTTTCTACGGAAACGATAGGATTTTCTTTGGGGTTCCGAGTGTCTCTTTTCCGATGCATTATTCCTCCTTTACTGCATCCCTCGCTCCCTCACATTGACGAATTCACACACAATTAGCGTCCATATGAAATACTCTGCATTCCTTGCATTGTCCTTCTAAATCGAGATACGTTTCTTCGGAAACGATAGTATTTTCTTTGGGGTTCCGAGTATCTCTTTTCCGATTCATTATTCCTCCTTTACTGCATCCCTCGCTCCCTCACATTGCCGAATTAACACACAATTTGCGTCCATATGAAATACTCTGGGTTCCCTGCATTATCTTTCTAAATCGAGATACGTTTCTACGGAAACGATATGATTTTCTTTTGGGAGTCGAGTATCTCTTTTCCGATGCATTATTCCTCCTGTACTGCATCTATTCCTCCTTTACTGCATCCCTCGCTCCCTCGCATTGACGAATTAACACACAATTTGAGTCCATATGATATACTCCGGATTCCCTGCATTGTCCTTCTAAATCGAGATACGTTTCTTCGGAAACGATAGTATTTTCTTTGGGGTTCCGAGTATCTCTTTTCCGATACATTATTCCTCCTTTACTGCATCCCTCGCTCCCTCACATTGCCGAATTAACACACAATTTGCGTCCATATGAAATACTCTGGGTTCCCTGCATTATCTTTCTAAATCGAGATACGTTTCTACGGAAACGATATGATTTTCTTTTGGGAGTCGAGTATCTCTTTTCCGATGCATTATTCCTCCTTTACTGCATCTATTCCTCCTTTACTGCATCCCTCGCTCCCTCACATTGACGAATTAACACACAATTTGAGTCCATATGATATACTCCGGATTCCCTGCATTGTCCTTCTAAATCGAGATACGTTTCTACGGAAACGACAGAATTTTCTTTGGGGTTCCGAGTATCTCTTTTCCGATGCATTATTCCTCCATTACTGCATCCCTCGCTAACTGACATTGACGAATTAACACACAATTTGCGTCCATATGAAATACTCTGGATTCCCCGCATTGTCCTTCTAAATCGAGATACGTTTCTACGGAAACGATAGGATTTTCTTTGGGGTTCAGAGTATCTCTTTTCCGATGCATTATTCCTCCTTTACTGCATCCCTCGTTCCCTCACATTGACGAATTAACACACAATTTGCGTCCATATGAAATACTCTGGATTCCCTGCATTGTCCTTCTAAATCGGGATTCGTTTCTACGGAAACGATAGGATTTTCTTTGGGGTTCCGAGTATCTCTTTTCCGATGCATTATTCCTCCTTTACTGCAACCCTCGCTCCCTCACATTGCCGAATTAACACACAAATTGCGTCCATATGAAATACTTTTGGTTCCCTGCATTATCTTTCTAAAACGAGATACGTTTCTACGGAAACGATAGGATTTTCTTTTGGGAGTCGAGTATCTCTTTCCCGATGCATTATTCCTCCTTTACTGCATCCCTCGCTCCCTCACATTGACGAATTAACACACAATTTGCGTCCATATGAAATACTCAGGATTCCCTGCATTGTCCTTCTAAATCGAGATACGTTTCTACGGAAATGATAGGATTTTCTTTGGGGTTGCGAGTATCTCTTTTCCGATGTATTATTCCTCCTTTACTGCATCCCTCGCTAACTCACATTGACGAATTAACACACAATTTGCGTCCATATGAAATACTCTGGATTCCCTGCATTGTCCTTCTAAATCGAGATACGTTTCTACGGAAACGATAGGATTTTCTTTGGGGTTCCGAGTATCTCTTTTCCGATGTATTATTCCTCCTTTACTGCATCCCTCGCTAACTCACATTGACGAATTAACACACAATTTGCGTCCATATGAAATACTCTGGATTTTCTGCATTGTCCTTCTAAATCGAGATACGTTTCTACGGAAACAATACGATTTTCTTTGGGGTTCCGAGTATCTCTTTTCCGATGCATTATTCCTCCTTTACTGCATCCCTCGCTCCCTGACATTGACGAATTAACACACAATTTGCGTTCATATGAAATACTCTGGATTCCCTGCAATTGTCCTTGTAAATCGAGATACATTTCTACGGAAACGATAGGATTTTCTTTGGGGTTCCGAGTATCTCTTTTCCGATGCATTATTCCTCCTTTACTGCATCCCTCGCTCCCTCACATTGATAAATTAACACACAATTTGCGTCCATATGATATACTCTGGATTCCCTGCATTGTCCTTCTAAATCGAGATACGTTTCTACGGAAACGATAGGATTTTCTTTGGGGTTCCGAGTATCTCTTTTCCAATGCATTATTCCTCCTTTACTGCATCACTCGCTCCCTCACATTGACGAATTAACACACAATTTGCGTCCATATGAAATACTCTGGATTCCCTGCATTGTCCTCCTAAATCGAGATACGTTTCTACGGAAACGATAGGATTTTCTTTGGGGTTCAGAGTATCTCTTTTCCGATGCATCATTCCTCCTTTACTGCATCCCTCGCTCCATCACATTGACGAATTAACACACAATTTGCGTCCATATGAAATACTCAGGATTCCCTGCATTGTCCTTCTAAATCGAGATACGTTTCTACGGAAATGATAGGATTTTCTTTGGGGTTGCGAGTATCTCTTTTCCGATGTATTATTCCTCCTTTACTGCATCCCTCGCTAACTCACATTGACGAATTAACACACAATTTGCGTCCATATGAAATACTCTGGATTCCCTGCATTGTCCTTCTAAATCGAGATACGTTTCTACGGAAACGATAGGATTTTCTTTGGGGTTCCGAGTATCTCTTTTCCGATGCATTATTCCTCCTTTACTGCATCCCTCGCTCCCGCACATTGACGAATTAACACACAATTTGCGTCCATATGAAATACTCTGGATTCCCCGCATTGTCCTTGTAAATCGAGATACGTTTCTACGGAAACGATAGGATTTTCTTTGGGGTTCGAGTGTCTCTTTTCCGATGCATTATTCCTCCTTTACTGCATCCCTCGCTCCCTCACATTGACGAATTAACACACAATTTGCGTCCATATGAAATACTCTGGATTCCCTGCATTGTCCTCCTAAATCGAGATACGTTTCTACGGAAACGATAGGATTTTCTTTGGGGTTCAGAGTATCTCTTTTCCGATGCATTATTCCTCCTTTACTGCATCCCTCGTTCCCTCACATTGACGAATTAACACACAATTTGCGTCCATATGAAATACTATGGATTCCCTGCATTGTCCTTCTAAATCGGGATTCGTTTCTACGGAAACGATAGGATTTTCTTTGGGGTTCCGAGTATCTCTTTTCCGATGCATTATTCCTCCTTTACTGCAACCCTCGCTCCCTCACATTGCCGAATTAACACACAAATTGCGTCCATATGAAATACTTTTGGTTCCCTGCATTATCTTTCTAAAACGAGATACGTTTCTATGGGAACGATAGGATTTTCTTTTGGGAGTCGAGTATCTCTTTCCCGATGCATTATTCCTCCTTTACTGCATCCCTCGCTCCCTCACATTGACGAATTAACACATAATTTGCGTCCATTTGAAATACTCTGGATTTTCTGCATTGTCCTTCTAAATCGAGATACGTTTCTACGGAAAGAATACAATTTTCTTTGGGGTTCCGAGTATCTCTTTTCCGATGCATTATTCCTCCTTTACTGCATCCCTCGCTCCCTGACATTGACGAATTAACACACAATTTGCGTTCATATGAAATACTCTGGATTCCCTGCAATTGTCATTGTAAATCGAGATACATTTCTACGGAAACGATAGGATTTTCTTTGGGGTTCCGAGTATCTCTTTTCCGATGCATTATTCCTCCTTTACTGCATCCCTCGCTCCCTCACATTGATAAATTAACACACAATTTGCGTCCATATGATATACTCTGGATTCCCTGCATTGTCCTTCTAAATCGAGATACGTTTCTACGGAAACGATAGGATTTTCTTTGGGGTTCCGAGTATCTCTTTTCCAATGCATTATTCCTCCTTTACTGCATCCCTCGCTCCCTCACATTGACGAATTAACACACAATTTGCGTCCATATGAAATACTCTGGATTCCCTGCATTGTCCTCCTAAATCGAGATACGTTTCTACGGAAACGATAGGATTTTCTTTGGGGTTCAGAGTATCTCTTTTCCGACGCATCATTCCTCCTTTACTGCATCCCTCGCTCCATCACATTGACGAATTAACACACAATTTGTGTCCATATGAAATACTCAGGATTCCCTGCATTGTCCTTCTAAATCGAGATACGTTTCTACGGAAATGATAGGATTTTCTTTGGGGTTGCGAGTATCTCTTTTCCGACGCATTATTCCTCCTTTACTGCATCCCTCGCTAACTCACATTGACGAATTAACACACAATTTGCGTCCATATGAAATACTCTGGATTCCCTGCATTGTCCTTCTAGATCGAGATACGTTTCTACGGAAACGATAGGATTTTCTTTGGGGTTCCGAGTATCTCTTTTCCGATGCATTATTCCTCCTTTACTGCATCCCTCGCTCCCGCACATTGACGAATTAACACACAATTTGCGTCCATATGAAATACTCTGGATTCCCTGCATTGTCCTTGTAAATCGAGATACGTTTCTACGGAAACGATAGGATTTTCTTTGGGGTTCCGAGTGTCTCTTTTCCGATGCATTATTCCTCCTTTACTGCATCCCTCGCTCCCTCACATTGACGAATTAACACACAATTTGCGTCCATATGATATACTCTGGATTCCCTGCATTGTCCCTCTAAATCGAGATACGTTTCTACGGAAACGATAGGATTTTCTTTGGGGTTCTGAGTATCTCTTTTCCGATGCATTATTCCTCCTTTACTGCATCCCTCGCTCCCTCACATTGACGAATTAACACACAATTTGCGTCCATATGAAATACTCTGGATTCCCTGCATTGTCCTCCTAAATCGAGATACGTTTCTACGGAAACGATAGGATTTTCTTTGGGGTTCAGAGTATCTCTTTTCCGATGCATTATTCCTCCTTTACTTCATCCCTCGCTCCATCACATTGACGAATTAACACACAATTTGCGTCCATACGAAATACTCAGGATTCCCTGCATTGTCCTTCTAAATCGAGATACGTTTCTACGGAAACGATAGGATTTTCTTTGGGGTTCCGAGTATCTCTTTTCCGATGCATTATTCCTCCTTTACTGCATCCCTCGCTAACTCACATTGACGAATTAACACACAATTTGCGTCCATATGAAATACTCTGGATTCCCTGCATTGTCCTTCTAAATCGAGATACGTTTCGACGGAAACGATAGGATTTTCTTTGGGGTTCCGAGTATCTCTTTTCCGATGCATTGTTCCTCCTTTACTGCATCCCTCGCTCCCTCACATTGACGAATTAACACACAATTTGCGTCCATATGAAATACTCTGGATTCCCTGCAATTGTCCTTGTAAATCGAGATACATTTCTACGGAAACGATAGGATTTTCTTTGGGGTTCCGAGTATCACTTTTCCGATGCATTATTCCTCCTTTACTGCATCCCTCGCTCCCTCACATTGATAAATTAACACACAATTTGCGTCCATATGATATACTCTGGATTCCCTGTATTGTCCTTCTAAATAGAGATACGTTTCTACGCAAACGATAGGATTTTCTTTGGGGTTCCGAGTATCTCTTTTCCGATGCATTATTCCTCCTTTACTGCATCCCTCGCACCCTCACATTGATGAATTAACACACAATTTGCGTCCATATGAAATACTCTGGATTCCCTGCATTGTCCTCCTAAATCGAGATACGTTTCTACGGAAACGATAGGATTTTCTTTGGGGTTCAGAGTATCTCTTTTCCGATGCATCATTCCTCCTTTACTGCATCCCTCGCTCCATCACATTGACGAATTAACACACAATTTGCGTCCATATGAAATACTCAGGATTCCCTGCATTGTCCTTCTAAATCGAGATACGTTTCTACGGAAATGATAGGATTTTCTTTGGGGTTCCGAGTATCTCTTTTCCGATGCATCATTCCTCCTTTACTGCATCCCTCGCTAACTCACATTGACGAATTAACACACAATTTGCGTCCATATGAAATACTCTGGATTCCCTGCATTGTCCTTCTAAATCGAGATACGTTTCTACGGAAACGATAGGATTTTCTTTGGGGTTCCGAGTATCTCTTTTCCGATGCATTATTCCTCCTTTACTGCATCCCTCGCTCCCGCACATTGACAAATTAACACACAATTTGCGTCCATATGAAATACTCTGGATTCCCTGCATTGTCCTTGTAAATCGAGATACGTTTCTACGGAAACGATAGGATTTTCTTTGGGGTTCCGAGTGTCTCTTTTCCGATGCATTATTCCTCCTTTACTGCATCCCTCGCTCCCTCAAATTGACGAATTAACACACAATTTGCGTCCATATGATATACTCTGGATTCCCTGCATTGTCCTTCTAAATCGAGATACGTTTCTACGGAAACGATAGGATTTTCTTTGGGGTTCTGAGTATCTCTTTTCCGATGCATTATTCCTCCTTTACTGCATCCCTCGCTCCCTCACATTGACGAATTAACACACAATTTGCGTCCATATGAAATACTCTGGATTCCCTGCATTGTCCTTCTAAATCGGGATTCGTTTCTACGGAAACGACAGGATTTTCTTAGGGGTTCCGTGTATCTCTTTTCCGATGCATTGTTCCTCCTTTACTGCATCCCTCGCTCCCTCACATTGACGAATTAACACACAAATTGCGTCCATATGAAATACTCTGGGTTCCCTGCATTATCTTTCTAAATCGAGATACGTTTCTACGGAAACGATAGGATTTTCTTTTGGGAGTCGAGTATCTCTTTTCCGATGCATTATTCCTCCTTTACTGCATCCCTCGCTCCCTCACATTGACGAATTAACACACAATTTGCGTCCATATGAAATACTCTGGATTCCCTGCATTGTCCTTCTAAATCGAGATACGTTTCTACGGAAACGATAGGATTTTCTTTGGGGTTCCGAGTATCTCTTTTCCGATGCATTATTCCTCCTTTACTGCATCCCTCGCTTCCTCACATTGACGAATTAACACACAATTTGCGTCCATATGAAATACTCTGGATTCCCTGCATTGTCCTTCTAAATCGATATACGTTTCTACGGAAAAGATAGGATTTTCTTTGGGGTTCCGAGTACCTCTATTCCGATGCATTATTCCTCCTTTACTGCATCCCTCGCCTCCTCACATTGACGAATTAACACACAATTTGCGTCCATATGAAATACTCTGGATTCCCTGCATTGTCCTACTAAATCGAGATACGTTTCTATGGAAAGGATAGGATTTACTTTGGGGTTCCGAGTATCTCTTTTCCGATGCATTATTCCTCCTTTACTGCATCCCTCGCTCCCTCACATTGACGAATTAACACACAATTTGCGTCCATATGAAATACTCTGGATTCCTTGCATTGTCCTTCTAAATCGAGATACGTTTCTTCGGAAACGATAGTATTTTCTTTGGGGTTCCGAGTATCTCTTTTCCGATACATTATTCCTCCTTTACTGCATCCCTCGCTCCCTCACATTGCCGAATTAACACACAATTTGCGTCCATATGAAATATTCTGGGTTCCCTGCATTATCTTTCTAAAACGAGATACGTTTCTACGGAAACGATAGGATTTTCTTTTGGGAGTCGAGTATCTCTTTTCCGATGCATTATTCCTCCTTTACTGCATCCCTCGCTCCCTCACATTGACGTATTAACACACAATTTGCGTCCATATGATATATTCTGGATTCCCTGCATTGTCCTTCTAAATCGAGATACGTGTCTACGCAAACGATAGGATATTCTTTGGGGTTCCGAGTATCTCTTTTCCAATGCATTATTCCTCCTTTACTGCATTTCTCGCTCCCTCACATCAACGAATGAACACACAATTTGCGTCCATATGAAATACTCTGGATTCCCTGCATTGTCCTTCTAAATCGAGATACGTTTCTACGGAAACGATAGGATTTTCTTTGGGGTTCCGTGTATCGCTTATCCGATGCATTATTCCTCCTTTACTGCATCCCTCGCTCCCTCACATTGACGAATTAACACACAATTTGCGTCCATATGAATACTCTGGATTCCTGGCATTGTCCTTCTAAATCGAGATACGTTTCTGCGGGAACGATAGGATTTTCTTTGGGGTTCCGAGTATCTCTTTTCCGATGCATTATTCCCCCTTTACTGCATCCCTCGCTCCCTCACATTGACGAATTAACACACAATTTGCGTCCATAATTAATACTCTGGATTCCCTGCATTGTCCTTCAAAATCGAGATACGTTTCTACGGAAACGAAAGGATTTTCTTTGGGGTTCCGAGTATCTCTTTTCCGATGCATTATTCCTCCTTTACTGCATCCCTCGCTCACTCACATTGACGAATTAACACACAAATTGCGTCCATATGAAATACTCTGGGTTCCCTGCATTGTCCTTCTAAATCGGGATTCGTTTCTACGGAAACGATAGGATTTTCTTTGGGGTTCCGAGTATCTCTTTTCCGATGCATTATTCCTCCTTTACTGCATTCCTCGCTCCCTCACATTGACGAATTAATACACAAATTGCGTCCATATGAAATACTCTGGATTCCCTGCATTGTCCTTCTAAATCGAGATACGTTTCTACGGAAACGATAGGATTTTCTTTGGGGTTCCGAGTATCTCTTTTCCGATGCATTATTCCTCCTTTACTTCATCCCTCGCTCCCTCACATTGACGAATTAACACACAATTTGCGTCCATATGAAATACTCTGGATTCCCTCCATTGTCCTTCTAAATCAAGATACGTTTCTACGGAAACGATAGGATTTTCTTTGGGGTTCCAAGTATCTCTTTTCCGATACATAATTCCTCCTTTACTGCATCCATCGCTCCCTCACATTGACCAATTAACACACAATTTGCGTCCATATGAAATACTCTGGATTCCCTGCATTGTCCTTCTAAATCGAGATATGTTTCAACGGAAACGATAGAATTTTCTTAGGGGTTCCGAGTATCTCTTTTCCGATGCATTATTCCTCCTTTACTGCATCCCTCGCTCCCTCACATTGACGAATTAACACACAATTTGCGTCCATATGAAATACTCTGGATTCCTTGCATTGTCCTTCTATATCGAGATACGTTTCTACGGAAACGATAGGATTTTCTTTGGGGTTCCGAGTAACTCTTTTCCGATTCATTATTCCTCCATTACTGCATCCCTCGCTCCCTCACATTGCCGAATTAACACACAAATTGCGTCCATATGAAATACTCTGGGTTCCCTGCATTATCTTTCTAAAACGAGATACGTTTCTACGGAAACGATAGGATTTTGTTTTGGGAGTCGAGTATCTCTTTCCCGATGCATTATTCCTCCTTTACTGCATCCCTCGCTCCCTCACTTTGTCGAATTAACACACAATTTGCGTCCATATGAAATACTCTGGATTCCCTGCATTGTCCTTCTAAATCGAGATACGTTTCTACGGAAACGATAGGATTTTCTTTGGGGTTCCGAGTATCTCTTTCCCCATGCATTATTCCTCCTTTACTGCATCCCTCGCTCCCTCACATTGACGAATTAACACACAATTTGCGTCCATATGAAATACTCTGGATTCCCTGCATTGTCCTTCTAAATCAAGATACGTTTCTACGGAAACGATAGGATTTTCTTTGGCGTTCCGAGTATCTCTTTTCCGATGCATTATTCCTCCTTTACTGCATCCCTCGCTCCCTCACATTGACGATTTAACACACAATTTGCGTCCATATGAAATACTCAAAATTCCCTGCATTGTCCTTCTAAATCGAGATACGTTTAACGGAAACGATAGCATTTTCTTTGGGGTCCGCGTATCTCTTTTCCGATGCATTATTCCTCCTTTACTGCATCCCTCGCTCCCTCACATTGATGAATTAACACACAATTTGCGTCCATATGAAATACTCTGCATTCCCTGCATTGTCCTTCTAAATCGAGATACGTTTCTACGGAAACTACAGGATTTTCTTTGGGGTTCCGAGTATCTCTTTTCCGATGCATTATTCCTCCTTTACTGCATCCCTCGCTCCCTCACATTGACGAATTAACACACAATTTGCGTCCATATGAAATACTCTGGATTCCCTGCATTGTCCTTCTAAATCGAGATACGTTTCTACGGAAACGATAGGATTTTCTTTGGGGTTCCGAGTATCTCTTTTCCGATGCATTATTCCTCCTTTACTGCATCCCTCGCTCCCTCACATTGACGAATTAACACACAATTTGCGTCCATATGAAATACTCTGGATTCCTTGCATTGTCCTTCTAAATCGAGATACGTTTCTACGGAAACGATAGGATTTTCTTTGGGGTTCCGTGTATCTCTTTTCCGATGCATTATTCCTCCATTACTGCATCCCTCGCTCCCTCACATTGCCGAAATAACACACAATTTGCGTCCATATGAAATACTCTGGGTTCCCTGCATTATCTTTCTAAAACGAGATACGTTTCTACGGAAACGATAGGATTTTCTTTTGGGAGTCGAGTATCTCTTTTCCGATGCATTATTCCTCCCTTACTGCATCCCTCGCTCCCTCACATTGACGAATTAACACACAATTTGCGTCCATATGAAATACTCTGGATTCCCTGCATTGTCCTTCTAAATCGAGATACGTTTCTACGGAAACGATAGGATTTTCTTTGGGGTTCCATGTATCGCTTTTCCGATGCATTATTCCTCCTTTACTGCATCCCTCGCTCCCTCACATTGACGAATTAACACACAATTTGCGTCCATATGAATACTCTGGATTCCCGGCAATGTCCTTCTAAATCGAGATACGTTTCTACGGAAACGATAGGATTTTCTTTGGGGTTCCGAGTATCTCTTTTCCGATGCATTATTCCCCCTTTACTGCATCCCTCGCTCCCTCACATTGACGAATTAACACAAAATTTGCGTCCATAATTAATACTCTGGATTCCCTGGATTGTCCTTCTAAATCGAGATACGTTTCTACGGAAACGATAGGATATTCTTTGGGGTTCCGAGTATCTCTTTTCCGATGCATTATTCCTCCTTTACTGCATCCCTCGCTCCCTCACATTGACGAATTAACACACAATTTGCGTCCATATGAAATACTCTGGATTCCCTGCATTGTCCTTCTAAATCGAGATACGTTTCTACGGAAACGATAGGATTTTCTTTGGCGTTCCGAGTATCTCTTTTCCGATGCATTATTCCTCCTTTACTGCATCCCTCGCTCCCTCACATTGACGATTTAACACACAATTTGCGTCCATATGAAATACTCTAAATTCCCTGCATTGTCCTTCTAAATCGAGATACGTTTAACGGAAACGATAGGATTTTCTTTGGGGTCCGCGTATCTCTTTTCCGATGCATTATTCCTCCTTTACTGCATCCCTCGCTCCCTCACATTGATGAATTAACACACAATTTGCGTCCATATGAAATACTCTGCATTCCCTGCATTGTCCTTCTAAATCGAGATACATTTCTACGGAAACTACAGGATTTTCTTTGGGGTTCCGAGTATCTCTTTTCCGATGCATTATTCCTCCTTTACTGCATCCCTCGCTCCCTCACATTGACGAATTAACACACAATTTGCGTCCATATGAAATACTCTGGATTCCCTGCATTGTCCTTCTAAATCGAGATACGTTTCTACGGAAACGATAGGATTTTCTTTGGGGTTCCGAGTATCTCTTTTCCGATGCATTATTCCTCCTTTACTGCATCCCTCGCTCCCTCACATTGACGAATTAACACACAATTTGCGTCCATATGAAATACTCTGGATTCCTTGCATTGTCCTTCTAAATCGAGATACGTTTCTACGGAAACGATAGGATTTTCTTTGGGGTTCCGTGTATCTCTTTTCCGATGCATTATTCCTCCATTACTGCATCCCTCGCTCCCTCACATTGCCGAAATAACACACAATTTGCGTCCATATGAAATACTCTGGGTTCCCTGCATTATCTTTCTAAAACGAGATACGTTTCTACGGAAACGATAGGATTTTCTTTTGGGAGTCGAGTATCTCTTTTCCGATGCATTATTCCTCCCTTACTGCATCCCTCGCTCCCTCACATTGACGAATTAACACACAATTTGCGTCCATATGAAATACTCTGGATTCCCTGCATTGTCCTTCTAAATCGAGATACGTTTCTACGGAAACGATAGGATTTTCTTTGGGGTTCCGTGTATCGCTTTTCCGATGCATTATTCCTCCTTTACTGCATCCCTCGCTCCCTCACATTGACGAATTAACACACAATTTGCGTCCATATGAATACTCTGGATTCCCGGCAATGTCCTTCTAAATCGAGATACGTTTCTACGGAAACGATAGGATTTTCTTTGGGGTTCCGAGTATCTCTTTTCCGATGCATTATTCCCCCTTTACTGCATCCCTCGCTCCCTCACAATGACGAATTAACACAAAATTTGCGTCCATAATTAATACTCTGGATTCCTTGGATTGTCCTTCTAAATCGAGATACGTTTCTACGGAAACGATAGGATTATCTTTGGGGTTCCGAGTATCTCTTTTCCGATGCATTATTCCTCCTTTACTGCATCCCTCGCTCCCTCACATTGACGAATTAACACACAATTTGCGTCCATATGAAATACTCTGGATTCCCTGCATTGTCCTTCTAAATCGAGATACGTTTCTACGGAAACGATAGGATTTTCTTTGGGGTTCGAGTATCTCTTTTCCGATGCATTATTCCTCCTTTACTGCATCCCTCGCTCCCTCACATTGGCGAATGAACACCCAAATTGCGTCCATATGAAATACTCTGGGTTCCCTGCATTGTCCTTCTAAATCGGGATTCGTTTCAACGGAAACGATAGGATTTTCTTTGGGGTTCCGAGTATCTCTTTTCCGATGCATTATTCCTCCTTTACTGCATCCCTCGCTCCCTCACATTGACGAATTAACACACAATTTGCGTCCATATGAAATACTCTGGATTCCTTGCATTGTCCTTCTATTTCGAGATACGTTTCTACGGAAACGATAGGATTTTCTTTGGGGTTCCGAGTAACTCTTTTCCGATTCATTATTCCTCCATTACTGCATCCCTCGCTCCCTCACATTGCCGAATTAACACACAAATTGCGTCCATATGAAATACTCTGGGTTCCCTGCATTATCTTTCTAAAACGAGATACGTTTCTACGGAAACGATAGGATTTTGTTTTGGGAGTCGAGTATCTCTTTCCCGATGCATTATTCCTCCTTTACTGCATCCCTCGCTCCCTCACTTTGTCGAATTAACACACAATTTGCGTCCATATGAAATACTCTGGATTCCCTGCATTGTCCTTCTAAATCGAGATACGTTTCTACGGAAACGATAGGATTTTCTTTGGGGTTCCGAGTATCTCTTTCCCCATGCATTATTCCTCCTTTACTGCATCCCTCGCTCCCTCACATTGACGAATTAACACACAATTTGCGTCCATATGAAATACTCTGGATTCCCTGCATTGTCCTTCTAAATCAAGATACGTTTCTACGGAAACGATAGGATTTTCTTTGGCGTTCCGAGTATCTCTTTTCCGATGCATTATTCCTCCTTTACTGCATCCCTCGCTCCCTTACATTGACGATTTAACACACAATTTGCGTCCATATGAAATACTCTAAATTCCCTGCATTGTCCTTCTAAATCAAGATACGTTTAACGGAAACGATAGGATTTTCTTTGGGGTCCGCGTATCTCTTTTCTGATGCATTATTCCTCCTTTACTGCATCCCTCGCTCCCTCACATTGATGAATTAACACACAATTTGCGTCCATATGAAATACTCTGCATTCCCTGCATTGTCCTTCTAAATCGAGATACGTTTCTACGGAAACTACAGGATTTTCTTTGGGGTTCCGAGTATCTCTTTTCCGATGCATTATTCCTCCTTTACTGCATCCCTCGCTCCCTCACATTGACGAATTAACACACAATTTGCGTCCATATGAAATACTCTGGATTCCCTGCATTGTCCTTCTAAATCGGGATACGTTTCTACGGAAACGATAGGATTTTCTTTGGGGTTCCGAGTATCTCTTTTCCGATGCATTATTCCTCCTTTACTGCATCCCTCGCTCCCTCACATTGACGAATTAACACACAATTTGCGTCCATATGAAATACTCTGGATTCCTTGCATTGTCCTTCTAAATCGAGATACGTTTCTACGGAAACGATAGGATTTTCTTTGGGGTTCCGTGTATCTCTTTTCCGATGCATTATTCCTCCATTACTGCATCCCTCGCTCCCTCACAT
This sequence comes from Schistocerca nitens, assembly GCF_023898315.1. Classification (NCBI taxonomy): domain Eukaryota; kingdom Metazoa; phylum Arthropoda; class Insecta; order Orthoptera; family Acrididae; genus Schistocerca; species Schistocerca nitens. Next base: position 1,124,720,208 of record NC_064615.1, read on the forward strand.
TGCCGAAATAACACACAATTTGCGTCCATATGAAATACTCTGGGTTCCCTGCATTATCTTTCTAAAACGAGATACGTTTCTACGGAAACGATAGGATTTTCTTTTGGGAGTCGAGTATCTCTTTTCCGATGCATTATTCCTCCCTTACTGCATCCCTCGCTCCCTCACATTGACGAATTAACACACAATTTGCGTCCATATGAATTACTCTGGATTCCCTGCATTGTCCTTCTAAATCGAGATACGTTTCTACGGAAACTACAGGATTTTCTTTGGGGTTCCGAGTATCTCTTTTCCGATGCATTATTCCTCCTTTACTGCATCCCTCGCTCCCTCACATTGACGAATTAACACACAATTTGCGTCCATATGAAATACTCTGGATTCCCTGCATTGTCCTTCTAAATCGAGATACGTTTCTACGGAAACGATAGGATTTTCTTTGGGGTTCCGTGTATCGCTTTTCCGATGCATTATTCCTCCTTTACTGCATCCCTCGCTCCCTCACATTGACGAATTAACACACAATTTGCGTCCATATGAATACTCTGGATTCCCGGCAATGTCCTTCTAAATCGAGATACGTTTCTACGGAAACGATAGGATTTTCTTTGGGGTTCCGAGTATCTCTTTTCCGATGCATTATTCCCCCTTTACTGCATCCCTCGCTCCCTCACATTGACGAATTAACACAAAATTTGCGTCCATAATTAATACTCTGGATTCCCTGGATTGTCCTTCTAAATCGAGATACGTTTCTACGGAAACGATAGGATTTTCTTTGGGGTTCCGAGTATCTCTTTTCCGATGCATTATTCCTCCTTTACTGCATCCCTCGCTACCTCACATTGACGAATTAACACACAATTTGCGTCCATATGAAATACTCTGGATTCCCTGCATTGTCCTTCTAAATCGAGATACGTTTCTACGGAAACGATAGGATTTTCTTTGGGGTTTCGAGTATCTCTTTTCCGATGCATTATTCCTCCTTTACTGCATCCCTCGCTCCCTCACATTGGCGAATTAACACACAAATTGCGTCCATATGAAATACTCTGGGTTCCCTGCATTGTCCTTCTAAATCGGGATTCGTTTCTACGGAAACGATAGGATTTTCTTTGGGGTTCCGAGTATCTCTTTTCCGATGCATTATTCCTCCTTTACTGCATCCCTCGCTCCCTCACATTGACGAATTAACACACAAATTGCGTCCATATGAAATACTCTGGATTCCCTGCATTGTCCTTCTAAATCGAGATACGTTTCTACGGAAACGATAGGATTTTCTTTGGGGTTCCGAGTATCTCTTTTCCGATGCATTATTCCTCCTTTACTGCATCCCTCGCTCCCTCACATTGACGAATTAACACACAATTTGCGTCCATATGAAATACTCTGGATTCCCTGCATTGTCCTTCTAAATCGAGATACGTTTCTACGGAAACGATAGGATTTTCTATGGGGTGCCAAGTACCTCTTTTCCGATACATTATTCCTCCTTTACTGCATCCCTCGCTCCCTCACATTGACCAATTAACACACAATTTGCGTCCATATGAAATACTCTGGATTCCCTGCATTGTCATTCTAAATCGAGATATGTTTCAACGGAAACGATAGGATTTTCTTTGGGGTACCGAGTATCTCTTTTCCGATGCATTATTCCTCCTTTACTGCAACCCTCGCTAACTCACATTGACGAATTAACACACAATTTGCGTCCATATGAAATACTCTGGATTCCCTGCATTGTCCTTCTAAATCGAGATACGTTTCTACGGAAACGATTGGATTTTCTGTGGGGTTCCGAGAATCTCTTTTCCGATGCATTATTCCTCCTTTACTGCATCCCTCGCTCCGTCACATTGATGAATTAACACACAATTTGCGTCCATATGAAATACTCTGGATTCCCTGCATTGTCCTTCTAAATCGAGATACGTTTCTACGGAAACGATTGGATTTTTTCTGTGGGGTTCCGAGAATATTTTTTCCGATGCATTATTCCTCCTTTACTGCATCCCTCGCTCCCTCACATTGACGAATTAACACACAATTTGCGTCCATATGAAATACTCTGGATTCCCTGCATTGTCCTTCTAAATCGAGATACGTTTCTACGGAAACGATAGGATTTTCTTTGGGGTTCCGAGTATCTCTTTTCCGATGCATTATTCCTCCTTTACTGCATCCCTCGCTCCCTCACATTGACGAATTAACACACAATTTGCGTCCATATGAAATACTCTGGATTCCCTGCATTGTCCTCCTAAATCGAGATACGTTTCTACGGAAACGATAGGACTTTCTTTGGGGTTCCGAGTATCTCTTTTCCGATGCATTATTCCTCCTTTACTGCATCCCTCGCTCCCTCACATTGACGAATTAACACACAATTTGCGTCCATATGAAATACTCTGGATTCCCTGCATTGTCCTTCTAAATCGAGATACGTTTCTACGGAAACGATAGGATTTTCTTTGGGGTTCCGAGTATCTCTTTTCCGATGCATTATTCCTCCTTTACTGCATCCCTCGCTCCCTCACATTGACGAATTAACACACAATTTGCGTCCATATGAAATACTCTGGATTCCCTGCATTGTCCTTTTAAATCGAGATACGTTTCTACGGAAACGATAGGATTTTCTTTGGGGTTCCAAGTATCTCTTTTCCGATACATTATTCCTCGTTTACTGCATCCCTCGCTCCCTCACATTGACCAATTAACACACAATTTGCGTCCATATGAAATACCCTGGATGCCCTGCATTGTCCTTCTAAATCGAGATATGTTTCAACGGAAACGATAGGATTTTCTTTGGGGTTCCGAGTATCTCTTTTCCGATGCATTATTCCTCCTTTACTGCATCCCTCGCTCCCTCACATTGACGAATTAACACACAATTTGCGTCCATATGAAATACTCTGGATTCCTTGCATTGTCCTTCTAAATCGAGATACGTTTCTACGGAAACGATACGATTTTCTTTGGGGTTCCGAGTATCTCTTTTCCGATGCATTATTCCTCCTTTACTGCATCCCTCGCTCCCTCACATTGACGAATTAACACACAATTTGCGTCCATATGAAATACTCTGGATTCCCTGCATTGTCCTTCTAAATCGAGATACGTTTCTACGGAAACGATAGGATTTTCTTTGGGGTTCCGCGTATCTCTTTTCCGATGCATTATTCCTCCTTTACTGCATCCCTCGCTTCCTCACATTGACGAATTAACACACAATTTGCGTCCATATGAAATACTCTGGATTCCCTGCATTGTCCTTCTAAATCGAGGAACGTTTCTACGGAAACGATAGGATTTGCTTTGGGGTTCCGAGTATCTGTTTTACGATGCATTATTCCTCCTTTACTGCATCCCTCGCTCCCTGACATTGACGAATTAACGCACAATTTGCGTCCAAATGAAATACTCTGGATTCCCCTCATTGTCCTTGTAAATCGAGATACGTTTCTACGGAAACTTTAGGATTTTCTTTGGGGTTCCGAGTATCTCTTTTCCGATGCATTATTCCTCCATTACTGCATCCCTCGCTCCCTCACATTGCCGAATTAACACACAAATTGCGTCCATATGAAATACTCTGGGTTCCCTGCATTATCTTTCTAAAACGAGATACGTTTCTACGGAAACGATAGGATTTTGTTTTGGGAGTCGAGTATCTCTTTCCCGATGCATTATTCCTCCTTTACTGCATCCCTCGCTCCCTCACATTGACGAATTAACACACAATTTGCGTCCATATGAAATACTCTGGATTCCCTGCATTGTCCTTCTAAATCGGGATACGTTTCTACGGAAACGATAGGATTTTCTTTGGGGTTCCGAGTATCTCTTTTGCGATGCATTATTCCTCCTTTACTGCATCCCTCGCTCCCTCACATTGACGAATTAACACACAATTTGCGTCCATATGAAATACTCTGGATTCCCTGCATTGTCCTTCTAAATCAAGATACGTTTCTACGGAAACGATAGGATTTTCTTTGGGGTTCCGAGTATCTCTCTTCCGATGCATTATTCCCCCTTTACTGCATCCCTCGCTCCCTCACATTGACGAATTAACACACAATTTGCGTCCATATGAAATACTCTGGATTCCCTGCATTGTCCTTCTAAATCCAGATACGTTTCTACGGAAACGATAGGATTTTCTTTGGGGTTCCGCGTATCTCTTTTCGGATGCATTTTTCCTCCTTTACTGCATCCCTCGCTTCCTCACATTGACGAATTACCACACAATTTGCGTCCATATGAAATACTCTGCATTCCCTGCATTGTCCTTCTAAATCGAGGAACGTTTCTACGGAAACGATAGGATTTGCTTTGGGGTTCCGAGTATCTCTTTTACGATGCATTATTCCTCCTTTACTGCATCCCTCGCTCCCTGACATTGACGAATTAACACACAATTTGCGTCCATATGAAATACTCTGGATTCCCTGCATTGTCCTTGTAAATCGAGATAAGTTTCTACGGAGACGATAGGATTTTCTTTGGGGTTCCGAGTATCTCTTTTCCGATGCATTATTCCTCCTTTACTGCATCCCTCGCTCCCTCACATTGACGAATTAACACACAATTTGCGTCTATATGAAATACTCTGGATTCCCTGCATTGTCCTTCTAAATCGGGATTCGTTTCTACGGAAACAACAGGATTTTCTTTGGGGTTCCGAGTATCTCTTTTCCGATGCATTATTCCTCCTTTACTGCATCCCTCGCTCCCTCACATTGACGAATTAAAACACAATTTGCGTCCATATGAAATACTCTGGATTCCCTGCATTGTCCTTCTAAATCGAGATAAGTTTCTACGGAAACGATAGGATTTTCTTTGGGGTTCCCAGTATCTCTTCTCCGATGCATTATTCCTCCTTTACTGCATCCCTCGCTCCCTCACATTGACGAATTAACACACAATTTGCGTCTATATGAAATACTCTGGATTCCCTGCATTGTCCTTCTAAATCGAGATACGTTTCTACGGAAACGGTATTATTTTCCTTGGGGTTCCGAGTATCTCTTTTCCGATGCATTATTCCTCCTTTACTGCATCCCTCGCTCCCTCACATTGACGAATTAACACACAATTTGCGTCCATATGAAATACTCAGGATTCCCTGCATTGTCCTTCTAAATCGAGATACGTTTCTACGGAAACGATAGGATTTTCTTTGGGGTTCCGAGTATCTCTTTTGCGATGCATTATTCCTCCTTTACTGCATCCCTCGCTCCCTCACATTGACGAATTAACACACAATTTGCGTCCATTTGAAATACTCTGGATTCCCTGCATTGTCCTTCTAAATCAAGATACGTTTCTACGGAAACGATAGGATTTTCTTTGGGGTTCCGAGTATCTCTCTTCCGATGCATTATTCCCCCTTTACTGCATCCCTCGCTCCCTCACATTGACGAATTAACACACAATTTGCGTCCATATGAAATACTCTGGATTCCCTGCATTGTCCTTCTAAATCGAGATACGTTTCTACGGAAACGATAGGATTTTCTTTGGGGTTCCGAGTATCTCTTTTACGATGCATTATTCCTCCTTTACTGCATCCCTCGCTCCCTGACATTGACGAATTAACACACAATTTGCGTCCATATGAAATACTCTGGATTCCCTGCATTGTCCTTGTAAATCGAGATACGTTTTTACGGAAACGATAGGATTTTCTTTGGGGTTCCGAGTATCTCTTTTCCGATGCATTATTCCTCCTTTACTGCATCCCTCGCTCCCTCACATTGACGAATTAACACACAATTTGCGTCCATATGAAATACTCTGGATTCCCTGCATTGTCCTTCTAAATCGGGACTCGTTTCTACGGAAACGACAGGATTTTCTTTGGGGTTCCGAGTATCTCTTTTCCGATGCATTATTCCTCCTTTACTGCATCCCTCGCTCCCTCACATTGACGAATTAACACACAATTTGCGTCCATATGAAATACTCAGGATTCCCTGCATTGTCCTTCTAAATCGAGATACGTTTCTACGGAAACGATACGATTTTCTTTGGGGTTCCGAGTATCTCTTTTCTGATGCATTATTCCTCCTTTACTGCAACCCTCGCTAACTCACATTGACGAATTAACACACAATTTGCGTCCATATGAAATACTCTGGATTCCCTGCATTGTCCTTCTAAATCGAGATACGTTTCTACGGAAACGATTGGATTTTCTGTGGGGTTCCGAGAATCTCTTTTCCGATGCATTATTCCTCCTTTACTGCATCCCTCGCTCCCTCACATTGATGAATTAACACACAATTTGCGTCCATATGAAATACTCTGGATTCCCTGCATTTTCCTTCTAAATCGAGATACGTTTCTACGGAAACGATAGGATTTTCTTTGGGGTTCCGAGTATCTCTTTTCCGATGCATTATTCCTCCTTTACTGCATCCCTCGCTCCCTCACATTGACGAATTAACACACAATTTGCGTCCATATGAAATACTCTGGATTCCCTGCATTGTCCTCCTAAATCGAGATACGTTTCTACGGAAACGATAGGATTTTCTTTGGGGTTCCGAGTATCTCTTTTCCGATGCATTATTCCTCCTTTACTGCATCCCTCGATCCCTCACATTGACGAATTAACACAAAATTTGCGTCCATATGAAATACTCTGGATTCCCTGCATTGTCCTTCTAAATCGAGATACGTTTCTACGGAAACGATAGGATTTTCTTTGGGGTTCCGCGTATCTCTTTTCCGATGCATTATTCCTCCTTTACTGCATCCCTCGCTTCCTCACATTGACGAATTACCACACAATTTGCGTCCATATGAAATACTCTGGATTCCCTGCATTGTCCTTCTAAATCGAGGAACGTTTCTACGGAAACGATAGGATTTGCTTTGGGGTTCCGAGTATCTCTTTTCCGATGCATTATTCCTCCTTTACTGCATCCCTCGCTCCCTGACATTGACGAATTAACACACAATTTGCGTCCATATGAAATACTCTGGGTTCCCTGCATTATCTTTCTAAAACGAGATACGTTTTTACGGAAACGATAGGATTTTCTTTGGGGTTCCGAGTATCTCTTTTCCGATGCATTATTCCTCCTTTACTGCATCCCTCGCTCCCTCACATTGACGAATTAACACACAATTTGCGTCCATATGAAATACTCTGGATTCCCTGCATTGTCCTTCTAAATCGGGACTCGTTTCTACGGAAACGACAGGATTTTCTTTGGGGTTCCGAGTATCTCTTTTCCGATGCATTATTCCTCCTTTACTGCATCCCTCGCTCCCTCACATTGACGAATTAACACACAATTTGCGTCCATATGAAATACTCAGGATTCCCTGCATTGTCCTTCTAAATCGAGATACGTTTCTACGGAAACGATACGATTTTCTTTGGGGTTCCGAGTATCTCTTTTCTGATGCATTATTCCTCCTTTACTGCAACCCTCGCTAACTCACATTGACGAATTAACACACAATTTGCGTCCATATGAAATACTCTGGATTCCCTGCATTGTCCTTCTAAATCGAGATACGTTTCTACGGAAACGATAGGATTTTCTTTGGGGTTCCGAGTATCTCTTTTACGATGCATTATTCCTCCTTTACTGCATCCCTCGCTCCCTGACATTGACGAATTAACACACAATTTGCGTCCATATGAAATACTCTGGATTCCCTGCATTGTCCTTGTAAATCGAGATACGTTTTTACGGAAACGATAGGATTTTCTTTGGGGTTCCGAGTATCTCTTTTCCGATGCATTATTCCTCCTTTACTGCATCCCTCGCTCCCTCACATTGACGAATTAACACACAATTTGCGTCCATATGAAATACTCTGGATTCCTTGCATTGTCCTTCTAAATCGAGATACGTTTCTACGGAAACGATAGGATTTTCTTTGGGGTTCCGAGTATCTCTTTTCCGATGCATTATTCCTCCATTACTGCATCCCTCGCTACCTCACATTGCCGAAATAACACACAATTTGCGTCCACATGAAATACTCTGGGTTCCCTGCATTATCTTTCTAAAACGAGATACGTTTCTACGGAAACGATAGGATTTTCTTTTGGGAGTCGACTATCTCTTTTCCGATGCATTATTCCTCCCTTACTGCATCCCTCGCTCCCTCACATTGACGAATTAACACACAATTTTCGTCCATATGAAATACTCTGGATTCCCTGCATTGTCCTTCTAAATCGAGATACGTTTCTACGGAAACGATAGGATTTTCTTTGGGGTTCCGAGTATCTCTTTTCCGATGCATTATTCCCCCTTTACTGCATCCGTCGCTACCTCACATTGGCGAATTAATACACAATTTGCGTCCATAATTAATACTCTGGATTCCCTGCATTGTCCTTCTAAATCGAGATACGTTTCTACGGAAACGATAGGATTGTCTTTGGGTTCCGAGTATCTCTTTTCCGATGCATTATTCCCCCTTTACTGCATCCCTCGCTACCTCACATTGACGAATTAACACACAATTTGCGTCCATAATTAATACTCTGGATTCCCTGCATTTTCCTTCTAAATCGAGATACGTTTCTACGGAAACGATAGGATTTTCTTTGGGGTTCCGAGTATCTCTTTTCCGATGCATTATTCCTCCTTTACTGCATCCCTCGCCCCCTCACATTGACGAATTAACACACAATTTGCGTCCATATGAAATACTCTGGATTCCCTGCATTGTCCTTCTAAATCGAGATACGTTTCTACGGAAACGATAGGATTTTCTTTGGGGTTCCGAGTATCTCTTTTCCGATGCATTATTCCTCCTTTACTGCATCCCTCGCTCCCTCACATTGACGAATTAACACACAATTTGCTTCCATATGAAATACTCTGGATTCCCTGCATTGTCCTTCTAAATCGAGATACGTTTCTACGGAAACTATAGGATTTTCTTGGGAGTTTCCGAGTATCTCTTTTCCGATGCATTATTCCTCCTTTACTGCATCCCTCGCTCCCTCACATTGACGAATTAACACACAATTTGCGTCCATATGAATACTCTGGAGTCCCGGCATTGTCCTTCTAAATCGAGATATGTTTCTACGGAATCGATAGGATTTTCTTTGGGGTTCCGAGTATCTCTTTTCCGATGCATTATTCCCCTTTTACTGCATCCCTCGCTCCCTCACATTGACGAATTAACACACAATTTGCGTCCATAATTAATACTCTGGATTCCCTGCATTGTCCTTCTAAATCGAGATACGTTTCTACGGAAACTACAGGATTTTCTTTGGGGTTCCGAGTATCTCTTTTCCGATGCATTATTCCTCCTTTACTGCATCCCTCGCTCCCTCACATTGACGAATTAACACACAATTTGCGTCCATGTGAAATACTCTGGATTCCCTGCATTGTCCTTCTAAATCGAGATACGTTTCTACGGAAACGATAGGATTTTCTTTGGGGTTCCGAGTATCTCTTTTCCGATGCATTATTCCTCCTTTACTGCATCCCTCGCTCCCTCACATTGACGAATTAACACACAATTTGCGTCCATATGAAATACTCTGGATTACCTGCATTGTACATCTAAATCGAGATGAGTTTCTACGGAAACGATAGGATTTTCTTTGGGGTTTCCGAGTATCTCTTTTCCGATGCATTATTCCTCCTTCACTGCATCCCTCGCTCCCTCACATTGACGAATTAACACACAATTTGCTTCCATATGAAATACTCCGGATTCCCTGCATTGTCCTTCCAAACCGAGATACGTTTCTACGGAAACGAGAGGATTTTCTCTGGGGTTCCGAGTATCTCCTTTCGAATGCATTATTGCTCCTTTACTGCATCCCTCGCTCCCTCACATTGACGAATTAACACACAATTTGCGTCCATATGAAATACTCTGGATTCCCTGCATTGTCCTCCTAAATCGAGATACGTTTCTGTGGAAACGATAGGATTTTCTTTGGGGTTCCGAGTATCTCTTTTCCGATGCATTATTCCTCCTTTACTGCATCCCTCGCTCCCTCACATTGACCAATTAACACACAATTTGCGTCCATATGAAATACTCTGGATTTCCTGCATTTTCCTTCTAAATCGAGATACGTTTCAACGGAAACGATAGGATTTTCTTTGGGGTTCGAGTATCTCTTTTCCGATGCATTATTCCTCCTTTACTGCATCCCTCGCTCCCTCACATTGACGAATTAACACACAATTTTCGTCCATATGATATACTCTGGATTCCTTGCATTGTCCTTCTAAATCGAGATACGTTTCTACGGAAACGATAGGATTTTCTTTGGGGTTCCGAGTATCTCTTTTCCGATGCATTATTCCTCCTTTACTGCATCCCTCGCTCCCTCACATTGACGAATTAACACACAATTTGCGTCCATATGAAATACTCTGGGTTCCCTGCATTATCTTTCTAAAACGAGATACGTTTCTACGGAAACGATAGGGTTTTCTTTTGGGAGTCTTGTATCTCTTTTCCAATGCATTATTCCTCCTTTACTGCATCCCTCGCACCCTTACATTGACGAATTAACACACAATTTGCGTCCATATGATATACTCTGGATTCCCTGCATTGTCCTTCTTAATCGAGATACGCTTCTACGCAAACGATAGGATTTTCTTTGGGGTTCCGAGTATCTCTTTTCCGATGCATTATTCCTCCTTTACTGCATTTCTCGCTCCCTCACATTAACGAATTAACACACAATTTGCGTCCATATGAAATACTCTGGATTCCCTGCATTGTCCTTCTAAATCGAGATACGTTTCTACAGAAACGATAGGATTTTATTTGGGGTTCCGTGTATCGCTTATCCGATGCATTATTCCTCCTTTACTGCATCCCTCGCTCCCTCACATTGACGAATTAACACACAATTTGCGTCCATATGAATACTCTGGATTCCCGGCATTGTCCTTCTAAATCGAGATACGTTTCTACGGAAACGATAGGATTTTCTTTGGGGTTCCGAGTATCTCTTTTCCGATGCATTATTCCCCCTTTACTGCATCCCTCGCTCCCTCACATTAACGAATTAACACACAATTTGCGTCCATAATTAATACTCTGGATTCCCTGCATTGTCCTTCTAAATCAAGATACGTTTCTACGGAAACGATAGGATTTTCTTTCGGGATCCGAGTATCTCTTTTCCGATGCATTATTCCTTCTTCACTGCATCCCTCGCTCCCTCACATTGACGAATTAACACACAATTTGCTTCCATATGAAATACTCTGGATTCCCTGCATTGTCCTTCTAAATCGAGATACGTTTCTACGGAAACGAGAGGATTTTCTTTGGGGTTCCGAGTATCTGCTTTCGAATGCATTATTCCTCCTTTACTGCATCCCTCGCTCCCTCACATTGACGAATTAACACACAATTTGCGTCCATATGAAATACTCTGGATTCCCTGCATTGTCCTCCTAAATCGAGATACGTTACTACGGAAACGATAGGATTTTCTTTGGGGTCCAGAGTATCTCTTTTCCGATGCATTATTCCCCCTTTACTGCATCCCTCGCTCCCTCACATTGACGAATTAACACACAATTTGCGTCCATAATTAATACTCTGGCTTCCCTGCATTGTCCATCTACATCGAGATACGTTTCTACGGAAACGATAGGATTTTCTTTGGGGTTCCGAGTATCTCTTTTCCGATGCATTATTCCTCCTTTACTGCTTCCCTCGCTCCCTCACATTGACGAATTAACACACAATTTGCGTCCATATGAAATACTCAGGATTCCCTGCAATGTCCTTCTAAATCGAGATACGTTTCTACGGAAACGATAGGATTTTCTTTGGGGTTCCGAGTATCTCTTTTCCGATGCATTATTCCTCCTTTACTGCATCCCTCGCTCCCTCACATTGACGAATTAACACACAATTTGCGTCCATATGAAATACACTGGATTCCCTGCATTGTCCTTCTAAATCAAGATACGTTTCTACGGAAACGATAGGATTTTCTTTGGGGTTCCGAGTATCTCTTTTCCGATGCATTATTCCTCCTTCACCGCATCCCTCGCTCCCTCACATTGACGAATTAACACACAATTTGCTTCCATATGAAATACTCTGGATTCCCTGCATTGTCCTTCTAAATCGAGATACGTTTCTACGGAAACGAGAGGATTTTCTTTGGGGTTCCGAGTATCTCCTTTCGAATGCATTATTCCTCCTTTACTGCATCCCTAGCTCCCTCACATTGACGAATTAACACACAATTTGCGTCCATATGAAATACTCTGGATTCCCTGCATTGTCCTCCTAAATCGAGATACGTATCTACGGAAACGATAGGATTTTCTTTGGGGTTCCGAGTATCTCTTTTCCGATGCATTATTCCTCCTTTACTGCATCCCTCGCTCCCTCACATTGACGAATTAACACACAATTTGCGTCCATATGAAATACTCTGGATTCCCTGCATTGTCCTTCTAAATCGACATACGTTTCTATGGAAACGATAGGATTTTCTTTGGGGTTCCGAGTATCTCTTTTCCGATGCATTATTCCTCCTTTACTGCATCCCTCGCTCCCTCACATTGACGAATTAACACACAAATTACGTCCATATGAAATACTCTGGGTTCCCTGCATTGTCCTTCTAAATCGGGATTCGTTTCTACGGAAACGATAGGATTTTCTTTGGGGTTCCGAGTATCTCTTTTCCGATGCATTATTCCTCCTTTACTGCATCCCTCGCTCCCTCACATTGACGAATTAACACACAAATTGCGTCCATATGAAATACTCTGGATTCCCTGCATTGTCCTTCTAAATCGAGATACGTTTCTACGGAAACGAGAGGATTTTCTTTGGGGTTCCGAGTATCTCTTTTCCGATGCATTATTCCTCCTTAACTGCATCCCTCGCTCCCTCACATTGACGAATTAACACACAATTTGCGTCCATATGAAATACTCTGGATTCCCTGCCTTGTCCTTCTAAATCGAGATACGTTTCTACGGAAACGATAGGATTATCTTTGGGGCTCCGAGTATCTCTTTTCCGATGCATTATTCCTCCTTCACTGCATCCCTCGCTCCCTCACATTGACGAATTAACACACAATTTGCGTCCATATGAAATTCTCTGGATTCCCTGCATTGTCCTTCTAAATCGGGATTCGTTTCTACGGAAACGATAGGATTTTCTTTGGGGTTCCGAGTATGTCTTTTCCGATGCATTATTCCTCCTTTACTGCATCCCTCGCTCCCTCACATTGACGAATTAACACACAATTTGCGTCCATATGAAATACTCTGGATTCCCTGCATTGTCCTTCTAAATAGAGATACGTTTCTATGGAAACGATAGGATTTTCTTTGGGGTTCCGAGTATCTCTTTTCCGATGCATTATTCCTCCTTTACTGCATCCCTCGTTCCCTCACATTGGTGAATTAACACACAATTTGCCTCCAAATGAAATACTCTGGATTCCCTGCATTGTCCTTCTAATGGAGATACGTTTCTACGGATAAGATAGGATTTTCTTTGGGGTTCCGAGTATCTCTTTTCCGATGCATTATTCCTCCTTTACTGCATCCCTCGCTCCCTCACATTGACGAATTAACACACAATTTGCGTCCATATGAAATACTCTGGATTCCCTGCATTGTCATTCAAATCGAGATACGTTTCTATGGAAACGATAGGATTTTCTTTGGGGTTCCGAGTATCAATTTTCCGATGCATTATTCCTCCTTTACTGCATCCCTCGCTCCCTCACATTGACGAATTAACACACAAATTGCGTCCATATGAAATACTCTGGGTTCCCTGCATTGTCCTTCTAAATCGGGATTCGTTTCTACGGAAACGATAGGATTTTCTTTTGGTTCCGAGTATCTCTTTTCCGATGAATTATTCCTCCTTTACTGCATCCCTCGCTCCCTCACATTGCCGAATTAACACACGAATTTCGTCCATATGAAATACTCTGGGTTCCCTGCATTATGTTTCTAAAACGAGATACGTTTCTACGGAAACGATAGGATTTTCTTTGGGGTTCCAAGTATCTCTTTTCCGATACATTATTCCTCCTTTACTGCATCCCTCTCGCCCTCACATTGACCAATTAACACACAATTTGCGTCCATATGAAATTCTCTGGATTCCCTGCATTGTCCTTCTAAATCGGGATTCGTTTCTACGGAAACGATAGGATTTTCTTTGGGGTTCCGAGTATCTCTTTTCCGATGCATTATTCCTCCTTTACTGCATCCCTCGCTCCCTCACATTGACGAATTAACACACAATTTGCGTCCATATGAAATACTCTGAATTCCCTGCATTGTCCTTCTAAATCGAGATACGTTTCTATGGAAACGATAGGATTTTCTTTGGGGTTCCGAGTATCTCTTTTCCGATGCATTATTCCTCCTTTACTGCATCCCTCGCTCCCTCACTTTGACGAATTAACTCACAATTTGTGTCCATATGAAATACTCTGGATTCCCTGCATTGTCCTTCTAAATCGAGTTACGTTTCTACGGAAGCGATAGGATTTTCTTAGGGGTTCCGAGTATCTCTTTTCCGATGCATTATTCCTCCTATACTGCATCCCCCGCTCCCTTACATTGAAGAATTAACACACAATTTGCGTCTATATGAAATACTCTGGATCCCCCTCCATTGTCCTTCTAAATCGAGATATGTTTCTACGGAAACGGTAGGATTTTCCTTGGGGTTCCGAGTATCTCTTTTCCGATGCATAGTCCTCCTTTACTGCATCCCTCGCTCCCTCACATTGACGAATTAACACACAATTTGTGTCCATATGATATACTCTGGATTCCCTGCATTGTCCTTCTAAATCGAGATACGTTTCTACGGAAACGATAGGATTTTCTTTGGGGTACTGAGTATCTCTTTTCCGAAGCATTATTCCTCCTTTACTGCATCCCTCACTCCCTCACATTGACGAACTAACACACAATTTGCGTCCATATGAAATACTCTGGATTCCCTGCATTGTCCTCCTAAATCGAGATACGTTTCTACGGAAACGATAGGATTTTCTTTGGGGTTCCGAGTATCTCTTATCCGATGCATTATTCCTCCTTTACTGCATCCCTCGCTCCCTCACATTGACGAATTGACACACAATTTGCGTCCATATGAAATACTCAGGATTCCCTGGATTGTTCTTCTAAATCGAGATACGTTTCTACGGAAAAGATAGGATTTTCTTTGGGGTTCCGAGTATCTCTTTTCCGATGCATTATTCCTCCTTTACTGCATCCCTCGCTCCCTCACATTGACGAATTAACACACAATTTGCGTCCATATGAAATACACTGGATTCCCTGCATTGGCCTTCTAAAACGGGATTCGTTTCTACAGAAACGACAGGATTTTCTTTGGGGTTCCGAGTATCTCTTTTCCGATGCATTATTCCTCCTTTACTGCATCCCTAGCTCCCTCACATTGCCGAATTAACACACAAATTGCGTCCACATGAAATACTCTGGGTTCCCTGAATTATCTTTCTAAATCGAGATACGTTTCTACGGAAACAATAGGATTTTCTTTTGGGACTGGAGTATCTCTTTTCCCATGCATTTTTCCTCCTTTACTGCATCCCTCGCTCCCTCATATTGACGAATTAACACACAATTTGCGTCCATATGAAATACTCTGGAATCCCTGCATTGTCCTTCTAAATCAAGATACGTTTCAACGGAAACGATAGGATTTTCTTTGGGGTTCCGAGTATCTCTTATCCGATGCATTATTCCTCCTTTACTGCATCCCTCGCTCCCTCACATTGACGAATTGACACACAATTTGCGACCATATGAAATACTCAGGATTCCCTGGATTGTTCTTCTAAATCGAGATACGTTTCTACGGAAACGATAGGATTTTCTTTGGGGTTCCGAGTATCTCTTTTCCGATGCATTATTCCTCCTTTACTGCATCCCTCGCTCCCTCCCATTGACCAATTAACACACAATTTGCGTCCATATGAAATACTCTGGATTCCCTGCATTGGCCTTCTAAATCGGGATTCGTTTCGACGGAAACGACAGGATTTTCTTTGGGGTTCCGAGTATCTCTTTTCCGATGCATTATTCCTCCTTTACTGCATCCCTAGCTCCCTCACATTGCCGAATTAACACACAAATTGCGTCCACATGAAATACTCTGGGTTCCCTGCATTATCTTTCTAAATCGAGATACGTTTCTACTCAAACAATAGGATTTTCTTTTGGGACTGGAGTATCTCTTTTCCGATGCATTATTCCTCCTTTACTGCATCCCTCGCTCCCTCACATTGACGAATTAACACACAATTTGCGTCCATATGAAATACTCTGGATTCCCTGCATTGTCCTTCTATATCGAGATACGTTTCTACGGAAACGATAGGATTTTCTTTGAGGTTCCGCGTATCTCTTTTCCGATGCATTATTCCTCCTTTACTGCATCCCTCGCTTCCTCACATTGACGAATTGACACACAATTTGCGTCCATATGAAATACTCTGGATTCCCTGCATTGTCCTTCTAAATCGAGATACGTTTCTATGGAAACGAAAGGATTTCCTTTGGGGTTCCGAGTATCTCTTTTCCGATGTATTATTCCTCCTTTACTGCATCCCTCGCTCCCTGACATTGACGAATTAACACACAATTTGCGTCCATATGAAATACTCTGGATTCCCTGCATTCTCCTTGTAAATCGAGATACGTTTCTACGGAAACGATAGGAATTTCTTTGGGGTTCCGAGTATCTCTTTTCCGATGCCTTATTCCTCCTTTACTGCATCCCTCGCTCCCTCACATTGACGAATTAACACACAATTTGCGTCCATATGATATACTCTGGATTCCCTGCATTGTCCTTCTAAATCGAGATACGTTTCTACGGAAACGATAGGATTTTCTTTGGGGTTCCGAGTATCTCTTTTCCGATGCATTATTCCTCCTTTACTGCATCCCTCGCTCCCTCACATTGACGAATTAACACACAATTTGCGTCCATATGAAATACTCTGGATTCCCTGCATTGTCCTCCTAAATCGAGATACGTTTCTACGGAAACGATAGGATTTTCTTTGGGGTTCCGAGTATCTCTTTTCCGATGCATTATTCCTCCTTTACTGCATCCCTCGCTCCCTCACATTGACGAATTAACACACAATTTGCGTCCATATGAAATACTCTGGACTCCCTGCATTGTCCTCCTAAATCGAGATACGTTTCTACGGAAACGATAGGATTTTCTTTGGGGTTCCGAGTATCTCTTTTCCGATGCATTATTCCTCCTTTACTGCATCCCTCGCTCCCTCACATTGACGAATTAACACACAATTTGCGTCCATATGAAATACTCTGGATTCCCTGCATTGTCCTTCTAAATCGAGATACGTTTCTACGGAAACGATAGGATTTTCTTTGGGTTTCCGAGTATCTCTTTTCCGATGCATTATTCCTCCTTTACTGCATCCCTCGCTCACTCACATTGACGAATTATACACAATTTGCGTCCATATGAAATACTCTGGATTCCTTGCATTGTCCTTCTAAATCGAGATACGTTTCTACGGAAACGATAGGATTTTCTTTGGGGTTCCGAGTATCTCTTTTCCGATGCATTATTCCTCCTTTACTGCTTCCCTCGCTCGCTCACATTGCCGAATTAACACACAATTTGCGTCCATATGAAATACTGTGGGTTCCCTGCAATATCTTTCTAAAACGAGATACGTTTCTACGGAAACGATATGATTTTCTTTTGGGAGTCGAGTATCTCTTTTCCGATGCATTATTGCTCCTTTACTGCATCCCTCGTTACCTCACATTACCGAATTAACACACAATTTGCGTCCATATGAAATACTCTGGATTCCCTGCATTGTCCTTCTAAATCAAGATACGTTTCTACGGAAACGATAGGATTTTCTTTGGGGTTCCAAGTATCTCTTTTCCGATGCATTATTCCTCCTTTACTGCATCCCTCGCTCCCTCACATTGACGAATTAACACACAATTTGCGTCCATATGAAATACTCAGGATTCCCTGCATTGTCCTTCTAAATTGAGATACGTTTCTACGGAAACGATAGGATTTTCTTTGGGGTTCCGAGTATCTCTTTTCCGATGCATTATTCCTCCTTTACTGCATCCCTCGCTTCCTCACATTGACGAATTAACACACAATTTGCGTCCATATGAAATACTCTGGATTCCCTGCTTTGTCCTTCTAAATCGAGATACGTTTCTACGGAAACGATAGGATTTTCTTTGGGGTTCCGAGTATCTCTTTTCCGATGCATTATTCCTCCTTTACTGCATCCCTCGCTCCCTCACATTGCCGAATTAACACACTAATTGCGTCCATATGAAATACTCTGCGTTCCCTGCATTATCTTTCTAAATCGAGATACGTTTCTACGGAAAAAATAGGATTTTCTTTTGGGAGTTGAGTATCTCTTTTCCGATGCATTATTCCTCCTTTACTGCATCCCTCGCTCCCTCACATTGACGAATTAACACACAATTTGCGTCCATATGAAATACTCTGGATTCACTGTATTGTCCTTCTAAATCGAGATACGTTTCTACGGAAACGATAGGATTTTCTTTGGGGTTCCGAGTATCTCTTTTGCGATGCATTATTCCTCCTTTACTGCATCCCTCGCTCCCTCACATTGACGAATTAACACACAATTTGCGTCCATATGAAATACTCTGGATTCCATGCATTGTCCTTCTAAATCAAGATACGTTTCTACGGAAACGATAGGATTTTCTTTGGGGTTCCAAGTATCTCTTTTCCGATGCATTATTCCTCCTTTACTGCATCCCTCGCTATCTCACATTGTCGAATTAACACACAATTTGCGTCCATATGAAATGCTCTGGATTCCCTGCATTGTCCTTCTAAATCGAGATACGTTTCTACGGAAACGATAGGATTTTCTTTGGGGTTCCGCGTATCTCTTTTCCGATGCATTATTCCTCCTTTACTGCATCCCTCGCTTCCTCACATTGACGAATTAACACACAATTTGCGTCCATATGAAATACTCTGGGTTCCCTGCATTGTCTTTCTAAATCGAGATACGTTTCTACGGAAACGATAGGATTTTCTTTGGGGTTCCGAGTATCTCTTTTCCGATGCATTATTCCTCCTTCACAGCATCCCTCGCTCACTCACATTGACGAATCAACACACAATTTGCGTCCATATGAAATACTCTGGATTCCTTGCATTGTCCTTCTAAATCGAGATACGTTTCTATGGAAACGATAGGATTTTCTTTGGGGTTCCGAGTATCTCTTTTCCGATGCATTATTCCTCCTTTACTGCATCCGTCGCTCCCTCACATTGCCGAATTAAGACACAATTTGCGTCCATATGAAATACTCTGGGTTCCCTGCATTATCTTTCTAAAACGAGATACGTTTCTACGGAAACGATAGGATTTTCTTTTGGGAGTCGAGTATCTCTTTTCCGATGCATTATTCCTCCTTTACTGCATCCCTCGCTTCCTCACATTGACGAATTAACACACAATTTGCGTCCATATGAAATACTCTGGATTCCCTGCATTTTCCTTCTAAATCGAGATACGTTTCTACGGAAACGATAGGATTTTCTTTGGGGTTCCGAGTATCTCTTTTCCGATGCATTATTCCTCCTTGACTGTATCCCTCGCTCCCTCACATTGACGAATTAACACACAATTTGCGTCCATATGAAATACTCTGGATTCCCTGCATTGTCCTTCTAAATCGAGATACGATTCTACGGAAACGATAGGATTTTCTTTGGGGTTCCGAGTATCTCTTTTCCGATGCATTATTCCTCCTTTACTGCATCCCTCGCTCCCTCACATTAACGAATTAACACACAATTTGCGTCCATATGAAATACTCTGGATTCCCTGCATTGTCCTTCTAAATCTGGATTCGTTTCTACGGGAACGACTGGATTTTCTTTGGGGTTCCGAGTATCTCTTTTCCGATGCATTATTCCTCCTTTACTGCATCCCTCGCTCCCTCACATTGCCGAATTAACACACTAACTGCGTCCATATGAAATACTCTGGGTTCCCATCATTATCTTTCTAAATCGAGATACGTTTCTACGGAAAAAATAGGATTTTCTTTTGGGAGTTGAGTATCTCTTTTCCGATGCATTATTCCTCCTTTACTGCATCCCTCGCTCCCTCACATTGACGAATTAACACACAATTTGCGTCCATATGAAATACTCTGGATTCCCTGTATTGTCCTTCTAAATCGAGATACGTTTCTACGGAAACGATAGGATTTTCTTTGGGGTTCCGAGTATCTCTTTTCCAAAGCATTATTCCTCCTTTACTGCATTCCTCGCTCCCTCACATTGACGAATGAACACACAATTTGCGTCCATATGAAATACTCTGGATTCCATGCATTGTCCTTCTAAATCAAGATACGTTTCTACGGAAACGATAGGATTTTCTTTGGGGTTCCAAGTATCTCTTTTCCGATGCATTATTCCTCCTTTACTGCATCCCTCGCTCCCTCACATTGTCGAATTAACACACAATTTGCGTCCATATGAAATGCTCTGGATTCCCTGCATTGTCCTTCTAAATCGAGATACGTTTCTACGGAAACGATAGGATTTTCTTTGGGGTTCCGCGTATCTCTTTTCCGATGCATTATTCCTCCTTTACTGCATCCCTCGCTTCCTCACATTGACGAATTAACACACAATTTGCGTCCATATGAAATACTCTGGATTCCCTGCATTGTCTTTCTAAATCGAGATACGTTTCTACGGAAACGATAGGATTTTCTTTGGGGTTCCGACTATCTCTTTTCCGATGCATTATTCCTCCTTCACTGCATCCCTCGCTCACTCACATTGACGAATCAACACACAATTTGCGTCCATATGAAATACTCTGGATTCCTTGCATTGTCCTTCTAAATCGAGATACGTTTCTATGGAAACGATAGGATTTTCTTTGGGGTTCCGAGTATCTCTTTTCCGATGCATTATTCCTCCTTTACTGCATCCCCCGCTCCCTCACATTGCCGAATTAACACACAATTTGCGTCCATATGAAATACTCTGGGTTCCCTGCATTATCTTTCTAAAACGAGATACGTTTCTACAGAAACGATAGGATTTTCTTTTGGGAGTCGAGTATCTCTTTTCCGATGCATTATTGCTCCTTTACTCCATCCCTCGCTAACTCACAATGACGAATTAACACACAATTTGCGTCCATATGAAATACTCTGGATTCCCTGCATTGTCCTTCTAAATCGAGATACGTTTTTACGGAAACGATAGGATTTTCTTTGGGGTTCCGAGTATCTCTTTTCCGATGCATTATTCCTCCTTTACTGCATCCCTCGTTCCCTCACATTGACGAATTAACACACAATTTGCGTCCATATGAAATACTCTGGGTTCCCTGCATTATGTTTCTAAAACGAGATACGTTTCTACGGAAACGATAGGATTTTCTTTTGGGAGTCGAGTATCTCTTTTCCGATGCATTATTCCTCCTTTACTGCATCCCTCGCTCCCTCACATTGACGAATTAACACACAATTTACGTCCATATGAAATACTCCGGATTCCCTGCATTGTCCTTCTAAATCGAGATACGTTTCTACGGAAACGATAGGATTTTCTTTGGAGTTCCGCGTATCTCTTTTCCGATGCATTATTCCTCCTTTACTGCATCCCTCGCTTCCTCACATTGACGAATTAACACACAATTTGCGTCCATATGAAATACTCTGGATTCCCTGCATTTTCCTTCTAAATCGAGATACGTTTCTACGGAAACGATAGGAGTTTCTTAGGGGTTCCGAGTATCTCTTTTCCGATGCATTATTCCTCCTTTACTGCATCCCTCGCTCCCTGACATTGACGAATTAACACACAATTTGCGTCCATATGAAATACTCTGGATTCCCTGCATTGTCCTTGTAAATCGAGATACGTTTCTACGGAAACGATAGGATTTTCTTTGGGGTTCCGAGTATCTCTTTTCCGATGCATTATTCCTCCTTTACTGCATCCCTCGCTCCCTCACATTGACGAATTAACACACAATTTGCGTCCATATGAAATACTCTGGATTCCCTGCATTGTCCTTCTAAATCGAGATATGTTTCTACGGAAACGATAGGACTTTCTTTGGGGTTCCGTGTATCTCTTTTCCGATGCATTATTCCTCCTTTACTGCATCCCTCGCTCCCTCACATTGACGAATTAACACACAATTTGCGTCCATGTGAAATACTCTGGATTCCCTGCATTGTCCTTCTAAATCGAGATACGTTTCTACGGAAACGATAGGATTTACTTTGGGGTTCCGAGTATCTCTTTTCTGATGCATTATTCCTCCTTGACTGTATCCCTCGCTCCCTCACATTGACGAATTAACACACAATTTGCGTCCATATGAAATACTCTGGATTCCCTGCATTGTCCTTCTAAATCGAGATACGATTCTACGGAAACGATAGGATTTTCTTAGGGGTTCCGAGTATCTCTTTTCCGATGCATTATTCCTCCTTTACTGCATCCCTCGCTCCCTCACATTAACGAATTAACACACAATTTGCGTCCATATGAAATACTCTAGATTCCCTGCATTGTCCTTCTAAATCTGGATTCGTTTCTACGGGAACGACTGGATTTTCTTTGGGGTTCCGAGTATCTCTTTTCCGATGCATTATTCCTCCTTTACTGCATCCCTCGCTCCCTCACATTGACGAATTAACACACAAATTGCGTCCATATGAAATACTCTGGGTTCCCTGCATTATCTTTCTAAATCGAGCTACGTTTCTACGGAAACGATAGGATTTTCTTTTGGGAGTCGAGTATCTCTTTTCCGATGCATTATTCCTCCTTTACTGCATCCCTCGCTCCCTCACATTGACAAATTAACACACAATTTGCGTCCATATGTAATACTCTGGATTCCCTGCATTGTCCTTCTAAATCGAGATACGTTTCTACGGAAACGATAGGTTTTTTTTGGGGTTCCGCGTATCTCTTTCCGATGCATTATTCCTCCTTTACTGCATCCCTCGCTTCCTCACATTGACGAATTAACACACAATTTGCGTCCATATGAAATACTCTGGATTCCCTGCATTTTCCTTCTAAATCGAGATACGTTTCTACGGAAACGATAGGAGTTTCTTAGGGGTTCCGAGTATCTCTTTTCCGATGCATTATTCCTCCTTTACTGCATCCCTCGCTCCCTGACATTGACGAATTAACACACAATTTGCGTCCATATGAAATACTCTGGATTCCCTGCATTGTCCTTGTAAATCGAGATACGTTTCTACGGAAACGATAGGATTTTCTTTGGGGTTCCGAGTATCTCTTTTCCGATGCATTATTCCTCCTTTACTGCATCCCTCGCTCCCTCACGTTGACGAATTAACACACAATTTGCGTCCAAATGATATACTCTGGATTCCCTGCATTGTCCTTCTAAATCGAGATACGTTTCTACGGAAACGATAGGACTTTCTTTGGGGTTCCGTGTATCTCTTTTCCGATGCATTATTCCTCCCTTACTGCATCCCTCGCTCCCTCACATTGACGAATTAACACACAATTTGCGTCCATATGAAATACTCTGGATTCCCTGCATTGTCCTTCTAAATCGAGATACGTTTCTACGGAAACGATAGGATTTACTTTGGGGTTCCGAGTATCTCTTTTCCGATGCATTATTCCTCCTTGACTGTATCCCTCGCTCCCTCACATTGACGAATTAACACACAATTTGCGTCCATATGAAATACTCTGGATTCCCTGCATTGTCCTTCTAAATAGAGATACGTTTCTACGGAAACGATAGGATTTTCTTTGGGGTTCCGAGTATCTCTTTTCCGATGCATTATTCCACCTTTACTGCATCCCTCGCTCCCTCACATAAACGAATTCACACACAATTTGCGTCCATATGAAATACTCTGGATTCCCTGCATTGTCCTTCTAAATCTGGATTCGTTTCTACGGAAACGACAGGATTTTCTTTGGGGTTCCGAGTATCTCTTTTCCGATGCATTATTCCTCCTTGACTGTATCCCTCGCTCCCTCACATTGCCGAATTAACACACAATTTGCGTCCATATGAAATACTCTGGGTTCCCTGCATTATCTTTCTAAATCGAGCTACGTTTCTACGGAAACGATAGGATTTTCTTTTGGGAGTCGAGTATCTCTTTTCCGATGCATTATTGCTCCTTTACTCCATCCCTCGCTAACTCACATTGACGAATTAACACACAATTTGCGTCCATATGAAATACTCTGGATTCCCTGCATTGTCCTTCTAAATCGAGATACGTTTTTACGGAAACGATAGGATTTTCTTTGGGGTTCCGAGTATCTCTTTTCCGATGCATTATTCCTCCTTTACTGCATCCCTCGTTCCCTCACATTGACGAATTAACACACAATTTGCGTCCATATGAAATACTCTGGGTTCCCTGCATTATGTTTCTAAAACGAGATACGTTTCTACGGAAACGATAGGATTTTCTTTTGGGAGTCGAGTATCTCTTTTCCGATGCATTATTCCTCCTTTACTGCATCCCTCGCTCCCTCACATTGACGAATTAACACACAATTTACGTCCATATGAAATACTCCGGATTCCCTGCATTGTCCTTCTAAATCGAGATACGTTTCTACGGAAACGATAGGATTTTCTTTGGAGTTCCGCGTATCTCTTTTCCGATGCATTATTCCTCCTTTACTGCATCCCTCGCTTCCTCACATTGACGAATTAACACACAATTTGCGTCCATATGAAATACTCTGGATTCCCTGCATTTTCCTTCTAAATCGAGATACGTTTCTACGGAAACGATAGGAGTTTCTTAGGGGTTCCGAGTATCTCTTTTCCGATGCATTATTCCTCCTTTACTGCATCCCTCGCTCCCTGACATTGACGAATTAACACACAATTTGCGTCCATATGAAATACTCTGGATTCCCTGCATTGTCCTTGTAAATCGAGATACGTTTCTACGGAAACGATAGGATTTTCTTTGGGGTTCCGAGTATCTCTTTTCCGATGCATTATTCCTCCTTTACTGCATCCCTCGCTCCCTCACATTGACGAATTAACACACAATTTGCGTCCATATGAAATACTCTGGATTCCCTGCATTGTCCTTCTAAATCGAGATATGTTTCTACGGAAACGATAGGACTTTCTTTGGGGTTCCGTGTATCTCTTTTCCGATGCATTATTCCTCCTTTACTGCATCCCTCGCTCCCTCACAATGACGAATTAACACACAATTTGCGTCCATGTGAAATACTCTGGATTCCCTGCATTGTCCTTCTAAATCGAGATACGTTTCTACGGAAACGATAGGATTTACTTTGGGGTTCCGAGTATCTCTTTTCTGATGCATTATTCCTCCTTGACTGTATCCCTCGCTCCCTCACATTGACGAATTAACACACAATTTGCGTCCATATGAAATACTCTGGATTCCCTGCATTGTCCTTCTAAATCGAGATACGATTCTACGGAAACGATAGGATTTTCTTAGGGGTTCCGAGTATCTCTTTTCCGATGCATTATTCCTCCTTTACTGCATCCCTCGCTCCCTCACATTAACGAATTAACACACAATTTGCGTCCATATGAAATACTCTAGATTCCCTGCATTGTCCTTCTAAATCTGGATTCGTTTCTACGGGAACGACTGGATTTTCTTTGGGGTTCCGAGTATCTCTTTTCCGATGCATTATTCCTCCTTTACTGCATCCCTCGCTCCCTCACATTGCCGAATTAACACACAAATTGCGTCCATATGAAATACTCTGGGTTCCCTGCATTATCTTTCTAAATCGAGCTACGTTTCTACGGAAACGATAGGATTTTCTTTTGGGAGTCGAGTATCTCTTTTCCGATGCATTATTCCTCCTTTACTGCATCCCTCGCTCCCTCACATTGACAAATTAACACACAATTTGCGTCCATATGAAATACTCTGGATTCCCTGCATTGTCCTTCTAAATCGAGATACGTTTCTACGGAAACGATAGGTTTTTTTTGGGGTTCCGCGTATCTCTTTCCGATGCATTATTCCTCCTTTACTGCATCCCTCGCTTCCTCACATTGACGAATTAACACACAATTTGCGTCCATATGAAATACTCTGGATTCCCTGCATTTTCCTTCTAAATCGAGATACGTTTCTACGGAAACGATAGGAGTTTCTTAGGGATTCCGAGTATCTCTTTCCGATGCATTATTCCTCCTTTACTGCATCCCTCGCTCCCTGACATTGACGAATTAACACACAATTTGCGTCCATATGAAATACTCTGGATTCCCTGCATTGTCCTTGTAAATCGAGATACGTTTCTACGGAAACGATAGGATTTTCTTTGGGGTTCCGAGTATCTCTTTTCCGATGCATTATTCCTCCTTTACTGCATCCCTCGCTCCCTCACGTTGACGAATTAACACACAATTTGCGTCCAAATGATATACTCTGGATTCCCTGCATTGTCCTTCTAAATCGAGATACGTTTCTACGGAAACGATAGGACTTTCTTTGGGGTTCCGTGTATCTCTTTTCCGATGCATTATTCCTCCTTTACTGCATCCCTCGCTCCCTCACATTGACGAATTAACACACAATTTGCGTCCATATGAAATACTCTGGATTCCCTGCATTGTCCTTCTAAATCGAGATACGTTTCTACGGAAACGATAGGATTTACTTTGGGGTTCCGAGTATCTCTTTTCCGATGCATTATTCCTCCTTGACTGTATCCCTCGCTCCCTCACATTGACGAATTAACACACAATTTGCGTCCATATGAAATACTCTGGATTCCCTGCATTGTCCTTCTAAATAGAGATACGTTTCTACGGAAACGATAGGATTTTCTTTGGGGTTCCGAGTATCTCTTTTCCGATGCATTATTCCACCTTTACTGCATCCCTCGCTCCCTCACATAAACGAATTAACACACAATTTGCGTCCATATGAAATACTCTGGATTCCCTGCATTGTCCTTCTAAATCTGGATTCGTTTCTACGGAAACGACAGGATTTTCTTTGGGGTTCCGAGTATCTCTTTTCTGATGCATTATTCCTCCTTGACTGTATCCCTCGCTCCCTCACATTGACGAATTAACACACAATTTGCGTCCATATGAAATACTCTGGATTCCCTGCATTGTCCTTCTAAATCGAGATACGATTCTACGGAAACGATAGGATTTTCTTAGGGGTTCCGAGTATCTCTTTTCCGATGCATTATTCCTCCTTTACTGCATCCCTCGCTCCCTCACATTAACGAATTAACACACAATTTGCGTCCATATGAAATACTCTAGATTCCCTGCATTGTCCTTCTAAATCTGGATTCGTTTCTATGGGAACGACTGGATTTTCTTTGGGGTTCCGAGTATCTCTTTTCCGATGCATTATTCCTCCTTTACTGCATCCCTCGCTCCCTCACATTGCCGAATTAACACACAAATTGCGTCCATATGAAATACTCTGGGTTCCCTGCATTATCTTTCTAAATCGAGCTACGTTTCTACGGAAACGATAGGATTTTCTTTTGGGAGTCGAGTATCTCTTTTCCGATGCATTATTCCTCCTTTACTGCATCCCTCGCTCCCTCACATTGACAAATTAACACACAATTTGCGTCCATATGAAATACTCTGGATTCCCTGCATTGTCCTTCTAAATCGAGATACGTTTCTACGGAAACGATAGGTTTTTTTTGGGGTTCCGCGTATCTCTTTCCGATGCATTATTCCTCCTTTACTGCATCCCTCGCTTCCTCACATTGACGAATTAACACACAATTTGCGTCCATATGAAATACTCTGGATTCCCTGCATTTTCCTTCTAAATCGAGATACGTTTCTACGGAAACGATAGGAGTTTCTTAGGGGTTCCGAGTATCTCTTTTCCGATGCATTATTCCTCCTTTACTGCATCCCTCGCTCCCTCACATTGACGAATTAACACACAATTTGCGTCCATATGAAATACTCTGGATTCCCTGCATTGTCCTTGTAAATCGAGATACGTTTCTACGGAAACGATAGGATTTTCTTTGGGGTTCCGAGTATCTCTTTTCCGATGCATTATTCCTCCTTTACTGCATCCCTCGCTCCCTCACGTTGACGAATTAACAAACAATTTGCGTCCAAATGATATACTCTGGATTCCCTGCGTTGTCCTTCTAAATCGAGATACGTTTCTACGGAAACGATAGGACTTTCTTTGGGGTTCCGTGTATCTCTTTTCCGATGCATTATTCCTCCTTTACTGCATCCCTCGCTCCCTCACATTGACGAATTAACACACAATTTGCGTCCATATGAAATACTCTGGATTCCCTGCATTGTCCTTCTAAATCGAGATACGTTTCTACGGAAACGATAGGATTTACTTTGGGGTTCCGAGTATCTCTTTTCCGATGCATTATTCCTCCTTGACTGTATCCCTCGCTCCCTCACATTGACGAATTAACACACAATTTGCGTCCATATGAAATACTCTGGATTCCCTGCATTGTCCTTCTAAATAGAGATACGTTTCTACGGAAACGATAGGATTTTCTTTGGGGTTCCGAGTATCTCTTTTCCGATGCATTATTCCACCTTTACTGCATCCCTCGCTCCCTCACATAAACGAATTAACACACAATTTGCGTCCATATGAAATACTCTGGATTCCCTGCATTGTCCTTCTAAATCTGGATTCGTTTCTACGGAAACGACAGGATTTTCTTTGGGGTTCCGAATATCTCTTTTCCGATGCATTATTCCTCCTTGACTGTATCCCTCGCTCCCTCACATTGCCGAATTAACACACAAATTGCGTCCATATGAAATACTCTGGGTTCCCTGCATTATCTTTCTAAATCGAGCTACGTTTCTACGGAAACGATAGGATTTTCTTTTGGGAGCCGAGGATCTCTTTTCCGATGCATTATTCCTCCTTTACTGCATCCCTCGCTCCCTCACATTGACGAATTAACACACAATTTGCGTCCATATGAAATACTCTGGATTCCCTGCATTGTCCTTCTAAATCGAGATACGTTTCTACGGAAACGATAGGAATTTTCTATGGGGTTCCGAGTATCTCTTTCCCGATGCATTATTCCTTCTTTACTGCGTCCCTCACTCCCTCACATTGACGAATTAACACACAATTTGCGTCCATATGAAATACTCTGGATTCCCTGCATTGTCCTTGTAAATCGAGATACGTTTCTACGGAAACGATAGGATTTTCTTTGGTGTTCCGCGTATCTCTTTTCCGATCCATTATTCCTCCTTTACTGCATCCCTCGCTTCCTCACATTGACGAATTAACACACAATTTGCGTCCATATGAAATACTCTGGATTCCCTGCATTGTCCTTCTAAATCGAGATACGTTTCTACGGAAACGATAGGATTTTCTTTGGGGTTCCGCGTATCTGTTTTCCGATCCATTATTCCTCCTTTACTGCATCCCTCGCTCCCTCACATTGCCGAATTAACACACTAATTGCGTCCATATGAAATACTCTGGGTTCCCTGCATTATCTTTCTAAATCGAGATACGTTTCTACGGAAAAAATAGGAATTTCTTTTGGGAGTTGAGTATCTCTTTCCCGATGCATTATTCCTCCTTTACTGCATCCCTCGCTCCCTCACATTGACGAATTAACACACAATTTGCGTCCATATGAAATACTCTGGATTCCCTGTATTGTCCTTCTAAATCGAGATACGTTTCTACGGAAACGATAGGATTTTCTTTGGGGTTCCGAGTATCTCTTTTCCGATGCATTATTCCTCCTTTACTGCATCCCTCGCTCCCTCACATTGACGAATTAACACACAATTTGCGTCCATATGAAATACTCTGGATTCCATGCATTGTCCTTCTAAATCAAGATACGTTTCTACGGAAACTATAGGATTTTCTTTGGGGTTCCAAGTATCTCTTTTCCGATGCATTATTCCTCCTTTACTGCATCCCTCGCTCCCTCACATTGTCGAATTAACACACAATTCGCGTCCATATGAAATGCTCTGGATTCCCTGCATTGTCCTTCTAAATCGAGATACGTTTCTACGGAAACGAAAGGATTTTCTTTGGGGTTCCGCGTATCTCTTTTCCGATGCATTATTCCTCCTTTACTGCATCCCTCGTTTCCTCACATTGACGAATTAACACACAATTTGCGTCCATATGAAATACTCTGGATTCCCTGCATTGTCTTTCTAAATCGAGATACGTTTCTACGGAAACGATAGGATTTTCTTTGGGGTTCCGTGTATCTCTTTTCCGATGCATTATTCCTCCTTTACTGCATCCGTCGCTCCCTCACATTGCCGAATTAACACACAATTTGCGTCCATATGAAATACTCTGGGTTCCCTGCATTATCTTTCTAAAACGAGATACGTTTCTACGGAAACGATAGGATTTTCTTTTGGGAGTCGAGTATCTCTTTTCCGATGCATTATTGCTCCTTTACTCCATCCCTCGCTAACTCACATTGACGAATTAACACACAATTTGCGTCCATATGAAATACTCTGGATTCCCTGCATTGTCCTTCTAAATCGAGATACGTTTCTACGGAAACGATAGGATTTTCTTTTGGGAGTCGAGGATCTCTTTTCCGATGCATTATTCCTCCTTTACTGCATCCCTCGCTCCCTCACATTGACTAATTAACACACAATTTGCGTCCATATGAAATACTCTGGATTCCCTGCATTGTCCTTCTAAATCGAGATACGTTTCTACGGAAACGATAGGAATTTTCTATGGGGTTCCGAGTATCTCTTTTCCGATGCATTATTCCTTCTTTACTGCATCCCTCACTCCCTCACATTGACGAATTAACACACAATTTGCGTCCATATGAAATACTCTGGATTCCCTGCATTGTCCTTCTAAATCGAGATACGTTTCTACGGAAACGATAGGATTTTCTTTGGGGTTCCGCGTATCTCTTTTCCGATCCATTATTCCTCCTTTACTGCATCCCTCGCTCCCTCACATTGACGAATTAACACACAATTTGCGTCCATATGAAGTACTCTGTATTCCCTGCATTGTCCTTCTAAATCAAGATACGTTTCTACGGAAACGATAGGATTTTCTTTGGGGTTCCGAGTATCTCTTTTCCGATGCATTATTCCTCCTTTACTGCATCCCTCGCTCCCTCACATTGACGAATTAACACACAATTTGCGTCCATATAAAATACTCTGGATTCCCTGCATTGTCCTTCTAAATTGAGATACGTTTCTACGGAAACGATAGGATTTTCTTTGGGGTTCCGAGTATCTCTTTTCCGATGCATTATTCCTCCTTTACTGCATCCCTCGCTCCCTCACATTGACGAATTAACACACAATTTGCGTCCATATGAAATACTCTGGATTCCCTGCATTGTCCTTCTAAATCAAGATACGTTTCTACGGAAACGATAGGATTTTCTTTGGGGTTCCGAGTATCTCTTTTCCGATGCATTATTCCTCCTTTACTGCATCCCTCGCTCCCTCACATTGCCGAATTAACACACTAATTGCGTCCATATGAAATACTCTGGGTTCCCTGCATTATCTTTCTAAATCGAGATACGTTTCTACGGAAAAAATAGGATTTTCTTTTGGGAGATGAGTATCTCTTTTCCGATGCATTATTCCTCCTTTACTGCATCCCTCGCTCCCTCACATTGACGAATTAACACACAATTTGCGTCCATATGAAATACTCTGGATTCCCTGTATTGTCCTTCTAAATCGAGATACGTTTCTACGGAAACGATAGGATTTTCTTTGGGGTTCCGAGTATCTCTTTTCCGATGCATTATTCCTCCTTTACTGCATCCCTCGCTCCCTCACATTGACGAATTAACACACAATTTGCGTCCATATGAAATACTCTGGATTCCATGCATTGTCCTTCTAAATCAAGATACGTTTCTACGGAAACGATAGGATTTTCTTTGGGGTTCCAAGTATCTCTTTTCCGATGCATTATTCCTCCTTTACTGCATTCCTCGCTTCCTCACATTGACGAATTAACACACAATTTGCGTCCATATGAAATACTCTAGATTCCCTGCATTGTCTTTCTAAATCGAGATACGTTTCTACGGAAACGATAGGATTTTCTTTGGGGTTCCGAGTATCTCTTTTCCGATGCATTATTCCTCCTTCACTGCATCCCTCGCTCACTCACATTGACGAATCAACACACAATTTGCGTCCATATGAAATACTCTGGATTCCTTGCATTGTCCTTCTAAATCGAGATACGTTTCTATGGAAACGATAGGATTTTCTTTGGGGTTCCGAGTATCTCTTTTCCGATGCATTATTCCTCCTTTACTGCATCCATCGCTCCCTCACATTGCCGAATTAACACACAATTTGCGTCCATATGAAATATTCTGGGTTCCCTGCATTATCTTTCTAAAACGAGATACGTTTCTTCGGAAACGATAGGATTTTCTTTTGGGCGTCGAGTATCTCTTTTCCGATGCATTATTGCTCCTTTACTCCATCCCTCGCTAACTCACATTGACGAATTAACACACAATTTGCGTCCATATGAAATACTCTGGATTCCCTGCATTGTCCTTCTAAATCGAGATACGTTTCTATGGAAACGATAGGATTTTCTTTGGGGTTCCGAGTATGTCTTTTCCGATGCATTATTCCTCCTTTACTGCATCCCTCGTTCCCTCACATTGACGAATTAACACACAATTTGCGTCCATATGAAATACTCTGGGTTCCCTGCATTATGTTTCTAAAACGAGATACGTTTCTACGGAAACGATAGGATTTTCTTTTGGGAGTCGAGTATCTCTTTTCCGATGCATTATTCCTCCTTTACTGCATCCCTCGCTCCCTCACATTGACGAATTAACACACAATTTGCGTCCATATGAAATACTCTGGATTCCCTGCATTGTCCTTCTAAATCGAGATACGTTTCTACGGAAACGATAGGATTTTCTTTGGGGTTCCGCGTATCTCTTTTCCGATGCATTATTCCTCCTTTACTGCATCCCTCGCTTCCTCACATTGACGAATTAACACACAATTTGCGTCCATATGAAATACTCTGGATTCCCTGCATTTTCCTTCTAAATCGAGATACGTTTCTACGGAAACGATAGGAGTTTCTTAGGGGTACCGAGTATCTCTTTTCCGATGCATTATTCCTCCTTTACTGCATCCCTCGCTCCCTGACATTGACGAATTAACACACAATTTGCGTCCATATGAAATACTCTGGATTCCCTGCATTGTCCTTGTAAATCGAGATACGTTTCTACGGAAACGATAGGATTTTCTTTGGGGTTCCGAGTATCTCTTTTCCGATGCATTATTCCTCCTTTACTGCATCCCTCGCTCCCTCACATTGACGAATTAACACACAATTTGCGTCCATATGAAATACTCTGGATTCCCTGCATTGTCCTTCTAAATCGAGATACGTTTCTACGGAAACGATAGGACTTTCTTTGGGGTTCCGTGTATCTCTTTTCCGATGCATTATTCCTCCTGTACTGCATCCCTCGCTCCCTCACATTGACGAATTAACACACAATTTGCGTCCATATGAAATACTCTGGATTCCCTGCATTGTCCTTCTAAATCGAGATACGTTTCTACGGAAACGATAGGATTTACTTTGGGGTTCCGAGTACCTCTTTTCCGATGCATTATTCCTCCTTGACTGTATCCCTCGCTCCCTCACATTGACGAATTAACACACAATTTGCGTCCATATGAAATACTCTGGATTCCCTGCATTGTCCTTCTAAATCGAGATACGTTTCTACGGAAACGATAGGATTTTCTTTGGGGTTCCGAGTATCTCTTTTCCGATGCATTATTCCTCCTTTACTGCATCCCTCGCTCCCTCACATTAACGAATTAACACACAATTTGCGTCCATATGAAATACTCTGGATTCCCTGCATTGTCCTTCTAAATCTGGATTCGTTTCTACGGAAACGACAGGATTTTCTTTGGGGTTCCGAGTATCTCTTTTCCGATGCATTATTCCTCCTTTACTGCATCCCTCGCTCCCTCACATTGCCGAATTAACACACAAATTGCGTCCATATGAAATACTCTGGGTTCCCTGCATTATCTTTCTAAATCGAGCTACGTTTCTACGGAAACGATAGGATTTTCTTTTGGGAGTCGAGGATCTCTTTTCCGATGCATTATTCCTCCTTTACTGCATCCCTCGCTCCCTCACATTGACGAATTAACACACAATTTGCGTCCATATGAAATACTCTGGATTCCCTGCATTGTCCTTCTAAATCGAGATACGTTTCTACGGAAACGATAGGAATTTTCTATGGGGTTCCGAGTATCTCTTTTCCGATGCATTATTCCTTCTTTACTGCATCCCTCACTCCCTCACATTGACGAATTAACACACAATTTGCGTCCATATGAAATACTCTGGATTCCCTGCATTGTCCTTCTAAATCGAGATACGTTTCTACGGAAACGATAGGATTTTCTTTGGGGTTCCGCGTATCTCTTTTCCGATCCATTATTCCTCCTTTACTGCATCCCTCGCTTCCTCACATTGACGAATTAACACACAATTTGCGTCCATATGAAATACTATGGATTCCCTGCATTGTCCTTCTAAATCGAGATACGTTTCTACGGAAATGATAGGATTTTCTTTGGGGTTCCGAGTATCTCATTTCCGATGCATTATTCCTCCTTCACTGCATCCCTCGCTCACTCACATTGACGAATTAACACACAACTTGCGTCCATATGAAATACTCTGGATTCCTTGCATTGTCCTTCCAAATCGAGATACGTTTCTACGGAAACGATAGGATTTTCTTTGGGGTTCCGAGTATCTCTTTTCCGATGCATTATTCCTCCTTTACTGCATACCTCGTTCCCTCACATTGACGAATTAACACACAATTTGCGTCCATATGAAATACTCTGGATTCCCTGCATTGTCCTTCTAAATCGGGATTCGTTTCAACGGAAACGATAGGATTTTCTTTTGGTTCCGATTATCTCTTTTCCGATGCATTATTCCTCCTTTACTGCATCCCTCGCTCCCTCACATTGCCGAATTAACACACAAATTTCGTTCATATGAAATACTCTGGGTTCCCTGCATTATGTTTCTAAAACGAGATACGTTTCTACGGAAACGATAGGATTTTCTTTTGGGAGTCGAGTATCTCTTTTCCGACGCATTATTCCTCCTTTACTGCATCCCTCGCTCCCTCACATTGACGAATTTACACACAATTTGCGTCCATATGAAATACTATGGATTCCCTGCATTGTCCTTCTAAATCAAGATACGTTTCTACGGAAACGATAGGATTTTCTTTGGGGTTCCGAGTATCTCTTTTCCGATGCATTATTCCTCCTTTACTGCATCCCTCGCTCCCTCACATTGACGAATTAACACACAATTTGCGTCCATATGAAATACTCTGGATTCCCTGCATTGTCCTTCAAAATCGAGATACGTTTCTACGGAAACGATAGGATTTTCTTTGGGGTTCCGAGTATCTCTTTTCCGATGCATTATTCCTCCTGTACTGCATCCCTCGCTTCCTCACATTGACGAATTAACACACAATTTGCGTCCATATGAAATACTCTGGATTCCCTGCATTGTCCTTCTAAATCGAGATACGTTTCTACGGAAACGATAGGATTTTCTTTGGGGTTCCGAGTATCTCTTTTCCGATGCATTATTCCTCCTTTACTGCATCCCTCGCTCCCTCACATTGCCGAATTAACACACTAATTGCGTCCATATGAAATACTCTGGGCTCCCTGCATTATCTTTCTAAATCGAGATACGTTTCTACGGAATAAATAGGATTTTCTTTTGGGAGTTGAGTATCTCCTTTCCGATGCATTATTCCTCCTTTACTGCATCCCTCGCTCCCTCACATTGACGAATTAACACACAATTTGCGTCCATATGAAATACTGTGGATACCCTGCATTGTCCTTCTAAATCGAGATACGTTTCTACGGAAACGATAGGATTTTCTTTGGGGTTCCGAGTATCTCTTTTCCGATGCATTATTCCTCCTTCACTGCATCCCTCGCTCACTCACATTGACGAATTAACACACAATTTGCGTCCATATGAAATACTCTGGATTCCTTGCATTGTCCTTCCAAATCGAGATACGTTTCTACGGAAACGATAGGATTTTCTTTGGGGTTCCGAGTATCTCTTTTCCGATGCATTATTCCTCCTTTACTGCATACCTCGTTCCCTCACATTGACGAATTAACACACAATTTGCGTCCATATGAAATACTCTGGATTCCCTGCATTGTCCTTCTAAATCGGGATTCGTTTCAACGGAAACGATAGGATTTTCTTTTGGTTCCGAGTATCTCTTTTCCGATGCATTATTCCTCCTTTACTGCATCCCTCGCTCCCTCACATTGCCGAATTAACACACAAATTTCGTCCATATGAAATACTCTGGGTTCCCTGCATTATGTTTCTAAAACGAGATACGTTTCTACGGAAACGATAGGATTTTCTTTTGGGAGTCGAGTATCTCTTTTCCGACGCATTATTCCTCCTTTACTGCATCCCTCGCTCCCTCACATTGACGAATTTACACACAATTTGCGTCCATATGAAATACTATGGATTCCCTGCATTGTCCTTCTAAATCAAGATACGTTTCTACGGAAACGATAGGATTTTCTTTGGGGTTCCGAGTATATCTTTTCCGATGCATTATTCCTCCTTTACTGCATCCCTCGCTCCCTCACATTGACGAATTAACACACAATTTGCGTCCATATGAAATACTCTGGATTCCCTGCATTGTCCTTCTAAATCGAGATACGTTTCTACGGAAACGATAGGATTTTCTTTGGGGTTCCGAGTATCTCTTTTCCGATGCATTATTCCTCCTGTACTGCATCCCTCGCTTCCTCACATTGACGAATTAACACACAATTTGCGTCCATATGAAATACTCTGGATTCCCTGCATTGTCCTTCTAAATCGAGATACGTTTCTACGGAAACGATAGGATTTTCTTTGGGGTTCCGAGTATCTCTTTTCCGATGCATTATTCCTCCTTTACTGCATCCCTCGCTCCCTCACATTGCCGAATTAACACACTAATTGCGTCCATATGAAATACTCTGGGCTCCCTGCATTATCTTTCTAAATCGAGATACGTTTCTACGGAATAAATAGGATTTTCTTTTGGGAGTTGAGTATCTGCTTTCCGATGCATTATTCCTCCTTTACTGCATCCCTCGCTCCCTCACATTGACGAATTAACACACAATTTGCGTCCATATGAAATACTGTGGATACCCTGCATTGTCCTTCTAAATCGAGATACGTTTCTACGGAAACGATAGGATTTTCTTTGGGGTTCCGAGTATCTCTTTTCCGATGCATTATTCCTCCTTTACTGCATCCCTCGCTCCCTCACATTGACGAATTAACACACAATTTGCGTCCATATGAAATACTCTGGATTCCCTGCATTGTCCTTCTAAATCAAGATACGTTTCTACGGAAACGATAGGATTTTCTTTGGGGTTCCGAGTATCTCTTTTCCGATGCATTATTCCCCCTTTACTGCATCCCTCGCTCCCTCACATTGACGAATTAACACACAATTTGCGTCCATATGAAATGCTGTGGATTCCCTGCATTGTCCTTCTAAATCGAGATACGTTTCTACGGAAACGATAGGATTTTCTTTGGGGTTCCGCGTATCTTTTTTTCCGATGCATTATTCCTCCTTTACTGCATCCCTCGCTTCCTCACATTGACGAATTAACACACAATTTGCGTCCATATGAAATACTCTGGATTCCCTGCATTGTCTTTCTAAATCGAGATACGTTTCTACGGAAACGATAGGATTTTCTTTGGGGTTCCGAGTATCTCTTTTCCGATGCATTATTCCTCCTTTACTGCATCCCTCGCTCCCTCACATTGCCGAATTAACACACAAATTTCGTCCATATGAAATACTCTGGGTTCCCTGCATTATGTTTCTAAAACGAGATACGTTTCTACGGAAACGATAGGATTTTCTTTTGGGAGTCGAGTATCTCTTTTCCGACGCATTATTCCTCCTTTACTGCATCCCTCGCTCCCTCACATTGACGAATTTACACACAATTTGCGTCCATATGAAATACTCTGGATTCCCTGCATTGTCCTTCTAAATCAAGATACGTTTCTACGGAAACGATAGGATTTTCTTTGGGGTTCCGAGTATCTCTTTTCCGATGCATTATTCCTCCTTTACTGCATCCCTCGCTCCC
Organism: Schistocerca nitens; assembly: GCF_023898315.1. Taxonomy (NCBI): domain Eukaryota; kingdom Metazoa; phylum Arthropoda; class Insecta; order Orthoptera; family Acrididae; genus Schistocerca; species Schistocerca nitens. The sequence goes on from NC_064615.1 coordinate 1,124,758,612, forward strand.
TCACATTGACGAATTAACACACAATTTGCGTCCATATGAAATGCTGTGGATTCCCTGCATTGTCCTTCTAAATCGAGATACGTTTCTACGGAAACGATAGGATTTTCTTTGGGGTTCCGCGTATCTCTTTTCCGATGCATTATTCCTCCTTTACTGCATACCTCGTTCCCTCACATTGACGAATTAACACACAATTTGCGTCCATATGAAATACTCTGGATACCCTGCATTGTCCTTCTAAATCGGGATTCGTTTCAACGGAAACGATAGGATTTTCTTTTGGTTCCGAGTATCTCTTTTCCGATGCGTTATTCCTCCTTTACTGCATCCCTCGCTCCCTCACATTGCCGAATTAACACACAAATTTCGTCCATATGAAATACTCTGGGTTCCCTGCATTATGTTTCTAAAACGAGATACGTTTCTACGGAAACGATAGGATTTTCTTTTGGGAGTCGAGTATCTCTTTTCCGACGCATTATTCCTCCATTACTGCATCCCTCGCTCCCTCACATTGACGAATTTACACACAATTTGCGTCCATATGAAATACTCTGGATTCCCTGCATTGTCCTTCTAAATCAAGATACGTTTCTACGGAAACGATAGGATTTTCTTTGGGGTTCCGAGTATCTCTTTTCCGATGCATTATTCCTCCTTTACTGCATCCCTCGCTCCCTCACATTGACGAATTAACACACAATTTGCGTCCATATGAAATACTCTGGATTCCCTGCATTGTCCTTCTAAATCGAGATACGTTTCTACGGAAACGATAGGATTTTCTTTGGGGTTCCGAGTATCTCTTTTCCGATGCATTATTCCTCCTGTACTGCATCCCTCGCTTCCTCACATTGACGAATTAACACACAATTTGCGTCCATATGAAATACTCTGGATTCCCTGCATTGTCCTTCTAAATCGAGATACGTTTCTACGGAAACGATAGGATTTTCTTTGGGGTTCCGAGTATCTCTTTTCCGATGCATTATTCCTCCTTTACTGCATCCCTCGCTCCCTCACATTGCCGAATTAACACACTCATTGCGTCCATATGAAATACTCTGGGCTCCCTGCATTATCTTTCTAAATCGAGATACGTTTCTACGGAATAAATAGGATTTTCTTTTGGGAGTTGAGTATCTCCTTTCCGATGCATTATTCCTCCTTTACTGCATCCCTCGCTCCCTCACATTGACGAATTAACACACAATTTGCGTCCATATGAAATACTGTGGATACCCTGCATTGTCCTTCTAAATCGAGATACGTTTCTACGGAAACGATAGGATTTTCTTTGGGGTTCCGAGTATCTCTTTTCCGATGCATTATTCCTCCTTTACTGCATCCCTCGCTCCCTCACATTGACGAATTAACACACAATTTGCGTCCATATGAAATACTCTGGATTCCCTGCATTGTCCTTCTAAATCAAGATACGTTTCTACGGAAACGATAGGATTTTCTTTGGGGTTCCGAGTATCTCTTTTCCGATGCATTATTCCTCCTTTACTGCATCCCTCGCTCCCTCACATTGACGAATTAACACACAATTTGCGTCCATATGAAATGCTGTGGATTCCCTGCATTGTCCTTCTAAATCGAGATACGTTTCTACGGAAACCATAGGATTTTCTTTGGGGTTCCGCGTATCTCTTTTCCGATGCATTATTCCTCCTTTACTGCCTCCCTCGCTTCCTCACATTGACGAATTAACACACAATTTGCGTCCATATGAAATACTCTGGATTCCCTGCATTGTCTTTCTAAATCGAGATACGTTTATACGGAAACGATAGGATTTTCTTTGGGGTTCCGAGTATCTCTTTTCCGATGCATTATTCCTCCTTCACTGCATCCCTCGCTCACTCACATTGACGAATCAAACCACAATTTGCGTCCATATGAAATACTCTGGATTCCTTGCATTGTCCTTCTAAATCGAGATACGTTTCTACGGAAACGATAGGATTTTCTTTGGGGTTCCGAGTATCTCTTTTCCGATGCATTATTCCTCCTTTACTGCATCCGTCGCTCCCTCACATTGCCGAATTAACACACAAATTGCGTCCATATGAAATACTCTGGGTTCCCTGCATTATCTTTCTAAAACGAGATACGTTTCTACGGAAACGATAGGATTTTCTTTTGGGAGTCGAGTATCTCTTTTCCGATGCATTATTCCTCCTTTACTGCATCCCTCGCTAACTCACATTGACGAATTAACACACAATTTGCGTCCATATGAAATACTCTGGATTCCCTGCATTGTCCTTCTGAATCGAGATACGTTTCTACGGAAACGATAGGATTTTCTTTGGGTTCCGAGTATCTCTTTTCCGATGCATTATTCCTCCTTTACTGCATCCCTCGCTCCCTCACATTGCCGAATTAACACACTAATTGCGTCCATATGAAATACTCTGGGCTCCCTGCATTATCTTTCTAAATCGAGATACGTTTCTACGGAAAAAATAGGATTTTCTTTTGGGAGTTGAGTATCTCTTTTCCGATGCATTATTCCTGCTTTACTGCATCCCTCGCTCCCTCACATTGACAAATTAACACACAATTTGCGTCCATATGAAATACTCTGGATACCCTGCATTGTCCTTCTAAATCGAGATACGTTTCTACGGAAACGACAGGATTTTCTTTGGGGTTCCGAGTATCTCTTTTCCGATGCATTATTCCTCCTTTACTGCATCCCTCGCTCCCTCACATTGACGAATTAACACACAATTTGCGTCCATACGAAATACTCTGGATTCCCTGCATTGTCCTTCTAAATCAAGATACGTTTCTACGGAAACGATAGGATTTTCGTTGGGGTTCCGAGTATCTCTTTTCCGATGCATTATTCCTCCTTTACTGCATCCCTCGCTCCCTGACATTGACGAATTAACACACAATTTGCGTCCATATGAAATACTCTGGATTCCCTGCATTGTCCTTGTAAATCGAGATACGTTTCTACGGAAACGATAGGATTTTCTTTGGGGTTCCGAGTATCTCTTTTCCGGTGCATTATTCCTCCTTTACTGCATCCGTCGCTCCCTCACATTGCCGAATTAACACACAATTTGCGTCCATATGAAATACTCTGGGTTCCCTGCATTATCTTTCTAAAACGAGATACGTTTCTACGGAAACGATAGGATTTTCTTTTGGGAGTCGAGTATCTCTTTTCCGATGCATTATTCCTCCTTTACTGCATCCCTCGCTAACTCACATTGACGAATTAACACACAATTTGCGTCCATATGAAATACTCTGGATTCCCTGCATTGTCTTTCTAAATCGAGATACGTTTCTACGGAAACGATAGGATTTTCTTTCGGGTTCCGAGTATCTCTTTTCCGATGCATTATTCCTCCTTTACTGCATCCCTCGTTCCCTCACATTGACGAATTAACACACAATTTGCGTCCATATGAAATACTCTGGATTCCCTGCATTGTCCTTCTAAATCGGGATTCGTTTCTACGGAAACGATAGAATTTTCTTTTGGTTCCGAGTATCTATTTTCCGATGCATTATTCCTCCTTTACTGCATCCCTCGCTCCCTCACATTGCCGAATTAACACACTAATTGCGTCCATATGAAGTACTCTGGGTTCCCTGCATTATGTTTCTAAAACGAGATACGTTTCTACGGAAACGATAGGATTTTCTTTTGGGAGTCGAGTATCTCTTTTCCGACGCATTATTCCTCCTTTACTGCATCCCTCGCTCCCTCACATTGACGAATTAACACACAATTTGCGTCCATATGAAATACTCTGGATTCCCTGCATTGTCCTTCTACATCAAGATACGTTTCTACGGAAACGATAGGATTTTCTTTGGGGTTCCGAGTATCTCTTTTCCGATGCATTATTCCTCCTTTACTGCATCCCTCGCTCCCTCACATTGACGAATTAACACACAATTTGCGTCCATATGAAATACTCTGGATTCCCTGCATTGTCCTTCTAAATCGAGATACGTTTCTACGGAAACGATAGGATTTTCTTTGGGGTTCCGAGTATCTCTTTTCCGATGCATTATTCCTCCTTTACTGCATCCCTCGCTCCCTCACATTGACGAATTAACACACAATTTGCGTCCATATGAAATACTCTGGATTCACTGCATTGTCCTTCTAAATCGAGATACGTTTCTACGGAAACGATAGGATTTTCTTTGGGGTTCCGAGTATCTCTTTTCCGATGCATTATTCCTCCTGTACTGCATCCCTCGCTTCCTCACATTGACGAATTAACACACAATTTGCGTCCATATGAAATACTCTGGATTCCCTGCATTGTCCTTCTAAATCGAGATACGTTTCTACGGAAACGATAGGATTTTCTTTGGGGTTCCGAGTATCTCTTTTCCGATGCATTATTCCTCCTTTACTGCATCCCTCGCTCCCTCACATTGACGAATTAACACACAATTTGCGTCCATATGAAATACTCTGGATTCCCTGCATTGTCCTTCTAAATCAAGATACGTTTCTACGGAAACGATAGGATTTTCTTTGGGGTTCCGAGTATCTCTTTTCCGATGCATTATTCCTCCTTTACTGCATCCCTCGCTCCCTCACATTGACGAATTAACACACAATTTGCGTCCATATGAAATGCTGTGGATTCCCTGCATTGTCCTTCTAAATCGAGATACGTTTCTACGGAAACGATAGGATTTTCTTTGGGGTTCCGCGTATCTCTTTTCCGATGCATTATTCCTCCTTTACTGCATCCCTCGCTTCCTCACATTGACGAATTAACACACAATTTGCGTCCATATGAAATACTCTGGATTCCCTGCATTGTCTTTCTAAATCGAGATACGTTTATACGGAAACGATAGGATTTTCTTTGGGGTTCCGAGTATCTCTTTTCCGATGCATTATTCCTCCTTCACTGCATCCCTCGCTCACTCACATTGACGAATCAAACCACAATTTGCGTCCATATGAAATACTCTGGATTCCTTGCATTGTCCTTCTAAATCGAGATACGTTTCTACGGAAACGATAGGATTTTCTTTGGGGTTCCGAGTATCTCTTTTCCGATGCATTATTCCTCCTTTACTGCATCCGTCGCTCCCTCACATTGCCGAATTAACACACAAATTGCGTCCATATGAAATACTCTGGGTTCCCTGCATTATCTTTCTAAAACGAGATACGTTTCTACGGAAACGATAGGATTTTCTTTTGGGAGTCGAGTATCTCTTTTCCGATGCATTATTCCTCCTTTACTGCATCCCTCGCTAACTCACATTGACGAATTAACACACAATTTGCGTCCATATGAAATACTCTGGATTCCCTGCATTGTCCTTCTAAATCGAGATACGTTTCTACGGAAACGATAGGATTTTCTTTGGGTTCCGAGTATCTCTTTTCCGATGCATTATTCCTCCTTTACTGCATCCCTCGCTCCCTCACATTGCCGAATTAACACACTAATTGCGTCCATATGAAATACTCTGGGCTCCCTGCATTATCTTTCTAAATCGAGATACGTTTCTACGGAAAAAATAGGATTTTCTTTTGGGAGTTGAGTATCTCTTTTCCGATGCATTATTCCTGCTTTACTGCATCCCTCGCTCCCTCACATTGACAAATTAACACACAATTTGCGTCCATATGAAATACTCTGGATACCCTGCATTGTCCTTCTAAATCGAGATACGTTTCTACGGAAACGACAGGATTTTCTTTGGGGTTCCGAGTATCTCTTTTCCGATGCATTATTCCTCCTTTACTGCATCCCTCGCTCCCTCACATTGACGAATTAACACACAATTTGCGTCCATACGAAATACTCTGGATTCCCTGCATTGTCCTTCTAAATCAAGATACGTTTCTACGGAAACGATAGGATTTTCGTTGGGGTTCCGAGTATCTCTTTTCCGATGCATTATTCCTCCTTTACTGCATCCCTCGCTCCCTGACATTGACGAATTAACACACAATTTGCGTCCATATGAAATACTCTGGATTCCCTGCATTGTCCTTGTAAATCGAGATACGTTTCTACGGAAACGATAGGATTTTCTTTGGGGTTCCGAGTATCTCTTTTCCGGTGCATTATTCCTCCTTTACTGCATCCGTCGCTCCCTCACATTGCCGAATTAACACACAATTTGCGTCCATATGAAATACTCTGGGTTCCCTGCATTATCTTTCTAAAACGAGATACGTTTCTACGGAAACGATAGGATTTTCTTTTGGGAGTCGAGTATCTCTTTTCCGATGCATTATTCCTCCTTTACTGCATCCCTCGCTAACTCACATTGACGAATTAACACACAATTTGCGTCCATATGAAATACTCTGGATTCCCTGCATTGTCTTTCTAAATCGAGATACGTTTCTACGGAAACGATAGGATTTTCTTTCGGGTTCCGAGTATCTCTTTTCCGATGCATTATTCCTCCTTTACTGCATCCCTCGTTCCCTCACATTGACGAATTAACACACAATTTGCGTCCATATGAAATACTCTGGATTCCCTGCATTGTCCTTCTAAATCGGGATTCGTTTCTACGGAAACGATAGAATTTTCTTTTGGTTCCGAGTATCTCTTTTCCGATGCATTATTCCTCCTTTACTGCATCCCTCGCTCCCTCACATTGCCGAATTAACACACTAATTGCGTCCATATGAAGTACTCTGGGTTCCCTGCATTATGTTTCTAAAACGAGATACGTTTCTACGGAAACGATAGGATTTTCTTTTGGGAGTCGAGTATCTCTTTTCCGACGCATTATTCCTCCTTTACTGCATCCCTCGCTCCCTCACATTGACGAATTAACACACAATTTGCGTCCATATGAAATACTCTGGATTCCCTGCATTGTCCTTCTACATCAAGATACGTTTCTACGGAAACGATAGGATTTTCTTTGGGGTTCCGAGTATCTCTTTTCCGATGCATTATTCCTCCTTTACTGCATCCCTCGCTCCCTCACATTGACGAATTAACACACAATTTGCGTCCATATGAAATACTCTGGATTCCCTGCATTGTCCTTCTAAATCGAGATACGTTTCTACGGAAACGGTAGGATTTTCTTTGGGGTTCCGAGTATCTCTTTTCCGATGCATTATTCCTCCTTTACTGCATCCCTCGCTCCCTCACATTGCCGAATTAACACACTAATTGCGTCCATATGAAATACTCTGGGCTCCCTGCATTATCTTTCTAAATCGAGGTACGTTTCTACGGAGAAATTGGATTTTCTTTTGGGAGTTGAGTATCTCTTTTCCGATGCATTATTCCTCCTTTACTGCATCCCTCGCTCCCTCACATTGACGAATTAACACACAATTTGCGTCCATATGAAATACTCTGGATTCCCTGCATGGTCCTTCTAAATCGAGATACGTTTCTACGGAAACGATGGGATTTTCTTTGGGGTTCCGAGTATCTCTTTTCCGATGCATTACTCCTCCTTTACTGCATCCCTCGCTCCCTCACATTGACGAATTAACACACAATTTGCGTCCATATGAAATACTCTGGATTCCCTGCATTGTCCTTCTAAATCAAGATACGTTTCTACGGAAACGATAGGATTTTCTTTCGGGTTCCGAGTATCTCTTTTCCGATGCATTATTCCTCCTTTACTGCATCCCTCGCTCCCTCACATTGACGAATTAACACACAATTTGCGTCCATATGAAATGCTCTGGATTCCCTGCATTGTCCTTCTAAATCGAGATACGTTTCTACGGAAACGATAGGATTTTCTTTGGGGTTCCGCGTATCTCTTTTCCGATGCATTATTCCTCCTTTACGGCATCCCTCGCTTCCTCACATTGACGAATTAACACACAATTTGCGTCCATATGAAATACTCTGGATTCCATGCATTGTCTTTCTAAATCGAGACACGTTTCTACAGAAACGATAGGATTTTCTTTGGGGTTCCGAGTATCTCTTTTCCGATGCATTATTCCTCCTTCACTGCATCCCTCGCTCACTCACATTGACGAATCAACACACAATTTGCGTCCATATGAAATACTCTGGATTCCTTGCATTGTCCTTCTAAATCGAGATACGTTTCTACGGAAACGATAGGATTTTCTTTGGGGTTCCGAGTATCTCTTTTCCGATGCATTATTCCTCCTTTACTGCATCCGTCGCTCCCTCACATTGCCGAATTAACACACAATTTGCGTCCATATGAAATACTCTGGGTTCCCTGCATTATCTTTCTAAAACGAGATACGTTTCTACGGAAACGATAGGATTTTCTTTTGGGAGTCGAGTATCTCTTTTCCGATGCATTATTGCTCCTTTACTGCATCCCTCGCTAACTCACATTGACGAATTAACACACAATTTGCGTCCATATGAAATACTCTGGATTCCCTGCATTGTCCTTCTAAATCGAGATACGTTTCTACGGAAACGAAAGGATTTTCTTTGGGGTTCCGAGTATCTCTTTTCCGATGCATTATTCCTCCTTTACTGCATCCCTCGTTCCCTCACATTGACGAATTAACACACAATTTGCGTCCATATGAAACACTCTGGATTCCCTGCATTGTCCTTCTAAATCGGGATTCGTTTCAACGGAAACGATAGGATTTTCTTTTGGTTCCGAGTATCTCTTTTCCGATGCGTTATTCCTCCTTTACTGCATCCCTCGCTCCCTCACATTGCCGAATTAACACACAAATTTCGTCCATATGAAATACTCTGGGTTCCCTGCATTATGTTTCTAAAACGAGATACGTTTCTACGGAAACGATAGGATTTTCTTTTGGGAGTCGAGTATATCTTTTACCGACGCATTATTCCTCCTTTACTGCATCTCTCGCTCCCTCACATTGACGAATTAACACACAATTTGCGTCCATATGAAATACTCTGGATTCCCTGCATTGTCCTTCTAAATCAAGATACGTTTCTACGGAAACGATAGGATTTTCTTTGGGGTTCCGAGTATCTCTTTTCCGATGCATTATTCCTCCTTTACTGCATCCCTCGCTCCCTCACATTGACGAATTAACACACAATTTGCGTCCATATGAAATACTCTGGATTCCCTGCATTGTCCTTCTAAATCGAGATACGTTTCTACGGAAACGATAGGATTTATTTTGGGGTTCCGAGTATCTCTTTTCCGATGCATTATTCCTCCTGTACTGCATCCCTCGCTCCCTCACATTGCCGAATTAACACACTAATTGCGTCCATATGAAATACCCTGGGCTCCCTGCATTATCTTTCTAAATCGAGATACGTTTCTACGGAAAAAATTGGATTTTGTTTTCGGAGTTGAGTATCTCCTTTCCGATGCATTATTCCTCCTTTACTGCATCCCTCGCTCCCTCACATTGACGAATTAACACACAATTTGCGTCCATATGAAATACTCTGGATACCCTGCATTGTCCTTCTGAATCGAGATACGTTTCTACGGAAACGATAGGATTTTCTTTGGGGTTCCGAGTATCTCTTTTCCGATGCATTATTCCTCCTTTACTGCATCCCTCACTCCCTCACATTGACGAATTAACACACAATTTGCGTCCATATGAAATACTCTGGATTCCCTGCATTGTCCTTCTAAATCAAGATACGTTTCTACGGAAACGATAGGATTTTCTTTGGGGTTCCGAGTATCTCTTTTCCGATGCATTATTCCTCCTTTACTGCATCCCTCGCTCCCTCACATTGACGAATTAACACACAATTTGCGTCCATATGAAATGCTGTGGATTCCCTGCATTGTCCTTCTAAATCGAGATACGTTTCTACGGAAACGATAGGATTTTCTTTGGGGTTCCGCGTATCTCTTTTCCGATGCATTATTCCTCCTTTACTGCATCCCTCGCTTCCTCACATTGACGAATTAACACACAATTTGCGTCCATATGAAATACTCTGGATTCCCTGCATTGTCTTTCTAAATCGGGATACGTTTCTACGGAAACGATAGGGTTTTCTTTGGGGTTCCGAGTATCTCTTTTCCGATGCATTATTCCTCCTTCACTGCATCCCTCGCTCACTCACATTGACGAATTAACACACAATTTGCGTCCATATGAAATACTCTGGATTCCTTGCATTGTCCTTCTAAATCGAGATACGTTTCTACGGAAACGATAGGATTTTCTTTGGTGTTCCGAGTATCTCTTTTCCGATGCATTATTCCTCCTTTACTGCATCCGTCGCTCCCTCACATTGCCGAATTAACACACAATTTGCGTCCATATGAAATACTCTGGGTTCACTGCATTATCTTTCTAAAACGAGATACGTTTCTACGGAAACGATAGGATTTTCTTTTGGGAGTCGAGTATCTCTTTTCCGATGCATTATTCCTCCTTTACTGCACCCCGCGCTAACTCACATTGACGAATTAACACACAATTTGCGTCCATATGAAATACTCTGGATTCCCTGCATTGTCCTTCTAAATCGAGATACGTTTCTACGGAAACGATAGGATTTTCTTTGGGGTTCCGAGTATCTCTTTTCCGATGCATTATTCCTCCTTTACTGCATCCCTCGCTCCCTCACATTGCCGAATTAACACACTAATTGCGTCCATATGAAATACTCTGGGCTCCCTGCATTATCTTTCTAAATCGAGATACGTTTCTACGGAAAAAATAGGATTTTCTTTTAGGAGTAGAGTATCTCTTTTCCGATGCATTATTCCTCCTTTACTGCATCCCTCGCTCCCTCACATTGACGAATTAACACACAATTTGCGTCCATATGAAATACTCTGGATACCCTGCATTGTCCTTCTAAATCGAGATACGTTTCTACGGAAACGATAGGATTTTCTTTGGGGTTCCGAGTATCTCTTTTCCGATGCATTATTCCTCCTTTACTGCATCCCTCGCTCCCTCACATTGACGAATTAACACACAATTTGCGTCCATATGAAATACTCTGGATTCCCTGCATTGTCCTTCTAAATCAAGATACGTTTCTACGGAAACGATAGGATTTTCTTTGGGGTTCCGAGTATCTCTTTTCCGATGCATTATTCCTCCTTTACTGCATCCCTCGCTCCCTCACATTGACGAATTAACACACAATTTGCGTCCATATGAAATACTCTGGATTCCCTGCATGGTCCTTCTAAATCGAGATACGTTTCTACGGAAACGATAGGATTTTCTTTGGGGGTCCGAGTATCTCTTTTCCGATGCATTACTCCTCCTTTACTGCATCCCTCGCCCCCTCACATTGACGAATTAACACACAATTTGCGTCCATATGAAATACTCTGGATTCCCTGCATTGTCCTTCTAAATCAAGATATGTTTCTACGGAAACGATAGGATTTTCTTTGGGGTTCCGAGTATCTCTTTTCCGATGCATTATTCCTCCTTCACTGCATCCCTCGCTCACTCACATTGACGAATCAACACACAATTTGCGTCCATATGAAATACTCTGGATTCCTTGCATTGTCCTTCTAAATCGAGATACGTTTCTACGGAAACGATAGGATTTTCTTTGGGGTTCCGAGTATCTCTTTTCCGATGCATTATTCCTCCTTTACTGCATCCGTCGCTCCCTCACATTGCCGAATTAACACACAATTTGCGTCCATATGAAATACTCTGGGTTCCCTGCATTATCTTTCTAAAACGAGATACGTTTCTACGGAAACGATAGCATTTTCTTTTGGGAGTCGAGTATCTCTTTTCAGATGCATTATTCCTCCTTTACTGCATCCCTCGCTAACTCACATTGACGAATTAACACACAATTTGCGTCCATATGAAATACTCTGGATTCCCTGCATTGTCCTTCTAAATCGAGATACGTTTCTACGGAAACGATAGGATTTTCTTTGGGGTTCCGAGTATCTCTTTTCCGATGCATTATTCCTCCTTTACTGCATCCCTCGTTCCCTCACATTGACGAATTAACACACAATTTGCGTCCATATGAAATACTCTGGATTCCCTGCATTGTCCATCTAAATCGGGATTCGTTTCTACGGAAACGATAGGATTTTCTTTTGGTTCCGAGTATCTCTTTTCCGATGCATTATTCCTCCTTTACTGCATCCCTCGCTCCATCACATTGCCGAATTAACACACAAATTTCGTCCATATGAAATACTCTGGGTTCCCTGCATTATGTTTCTAAAACGAGATACGTTTCTACGGAAACGATAGAATTTTCTTTTGGGAGTCGAGTGTCTCTTTTCCGACGCATTATTCCTCCTTTACTGCATCCCTCGCTCCCTCACATTGACGAATTAACACACAATTTGCGTCCATATGAATTAATCTGGATTCCCTGCATTGTCCTTCTAAATCGAGATACGTTTCTACGGAAACGATAGGATTTTCTTTGGGGTTCTGAGTATCTCTTTTCCGATGCATTATTCCTCCTGTACTGCATCCCTCGCTTCCTCACATTGACGAATTAACACACAATTTGCGTCCATATGAAATACTCTGGATTCCCTGCATTGTCCTTCTAAATCGAGATACGTTTCTACGGAAACGATAGGATTTTCTTTGGGGTTCCGAGTATCTCTTTTCCGATGCATTGTTCCTCCTTTACTGCATCCCTCGCTCCCTCACATTGCCGAATTAACACACTAATTGCGTCCATATGAAATACTCTGGGCTCCCTGCATTATCTTTCTAAATCGAGATACGTTTCTACGGAAAAAATAGGATTTTCTTTTGGGAGTTGAGTATCTCCTTTCCGATGCATTATTCCTCCTTTACTGCATCCCTCGCTCCCTCACATTGACGAATTAACACACAATTTGCGTCCATATGAAATACTCTGGATACCCTGCATTGTCCTTCTAAATCGAGATACGTTTCTACGGAAACGATAGGATTTTCTTTGGGGTTTCGAGTATCTCTTTTCCGATGCATTATTCCTCCTTTACTGCATCCCTCGCTCCCTCACATTGACGAATTAACACACAATTTGCGTCCATATGAAATACTCTGGATTCCTTGCATTGTCCTTCTAAATCGAGATACGTTTCTACGGAAACGATAGGATTTTCTTTGGGGTTCCGAGTATCTCTTTTCCGATGCATTATTCCTCCTTTACTGCATCCGTCGCTCCCTCACATTGCCGAATTAACACACAATTTGCGTCCATATGAAATACTCTGGGTTCCCTGCATTATCTTTCAAAAACGAGATACGTTTCTACGGAAACGATAGGATTTTCTTTTGGGAGTCGAATATCTCTTTTCCGATGCATTATTCCTCCTTTACTGCATCCCGCGCTAACTCACATTGACGAATTAACACACAATTTGCGTCCATATGAAATACTCTGGATTCCCTGCATTGTCCTTCTAAATCGAGATACGTTTCTACGGAAACGATAGGATTTTCTTTGGGGTTCCGAGTATCTCTTTTCCGATACATTATTCCTCCTTTACTGCATCCCTCGCTCCCTCACATTGCCGAATTAACACACTAATTGCGTCCATATGAAATACTCTGGGCTCCCTGCATTATCTTTCTAAATCGAGATACGTTTCTACGGAAAAAATAGGATTTTCTTTTGGAAGTTGAGTATCTCTTTTCCGATGCATTATTCCTCCTTTACTGCATCCCTCGCTCCCTCACATTGACGAGTTAACACACAATTTGCGTCCATATGAAATACTCTGGATACCCTGCATTGTCCTTCTAAATCGAGATACGTTTCTACGGAAACGATAGGATTTTCTTTGGGGTTCCGAGTATCTCTTTTCCGATGCATTATTCCTCCTTTACTGCATCCCTCGCTCCCTCACATTGACGAATTAACACACAATTTCCGTCCATATGAAATACTCTGGATTCCCTGCATTGTCCTTCTAAATCAAGATACGTTTCTACGGAAACGATAGGATTTTCTTTGGGGTTCCGAGTATCTCTTTTCCGATGCATTATTACTCCTTCACTGCATCCCTCGCTCACTCACATTGACGAATCAACACACAATTTGCGTCCATATGAAATACTCTGGATTCCTTGCATTGTCCTTCTAAATCGAGATACGTTTCTACGGAAACGATAGGATTTTCTTTGGGGTTCCGAGTATCTCTTTTCCGATGCATTATTCCTCCTTTACTGCATCCGTCGCTCCCTCACATTGCCGAATTAACACACAATTTGCGTCCATATGAAATACTCTGGGTTCCCTGCATTATCTTTCTAAAACGAGATACGTTTCTACGGAAACGATAGGATTTTCTTTTGGGAGTCGAGTATCTCTTTTCCGATGCATTATTCCTCCTTTACTGCATCCCTCGCTAACTCACATTGACGAATTAACACACAATTTGCGTCCATATGAAATACTCTGGATTCCCTGCATTGTCCTTCTAAATCGAGATACGTTTCTACGGAAACGATAGGATTTTCTTTGGGGTTCCGAGTATCTCTTTTCCGATGCATTATTCCTCCTTTCCTGCATCCCTCGTTCCCTCACATTGACGAATTAACACACAATTTGCGTCCATATGAAATACTCTGGATTCCCTGCATTGTCCATCTAAATCGGGATTCGTTTCTACGGAAACGATAGGATTTTCTTTTGGTTCCGAGTATCTCTTTTCCGATGCATTATTCCTCCTTTACTTTATCCCTCGCTCCATCACATTGCCGAATTAACACACAAATTTCGTCCATATGAAATACTCTGGATTCCCTGCATTATGTTTCTAAAACGAGATACGTTTCTACGGAAACGATAGAATTTTCTTTTGGGAGTCGAGTATCTCTTTTCCGACGCATTATTCCTCCTTTACTGCATCCCTCGCTCCCTCACATTGACGAATTAACACACAATTTGCGTCCATATGAAATACTCTGGATTCCCTGCATTGTCCTTCTAAATCGAGATACGTTTCTACGGAAACGATAGGATTTTCTTTGGGTTTCTGAGTATCTCTTTTCCGATGCATTATTCCTCCTGTACTGCATTCCTCGCTTCCTCACATTGTCGAATTAACACACAATTTGCGTCCATATGAAATACTCTGGATTCCCTGCATTGTCCTTCTAAATCGAGATACGTTTCTACGGAAACGATAGGATTTTCTTTGGGGTTCCGAGTATCTCTTTTCCGATGCATTATTCCTCCTTTACTGCATCCCTCGCTCCCTCACATTGCCGAATTAACACACTAATTGCGTCCATATGAAATACTCTGGGCTCCCTGCATTATCTTTCTAAATCGAGATACGTTTCTACGGAAAAAATAGGATTTTCTTTTGGGAGTTGAGTATCTCCTTTCCGATGCATTATTCCTCCTTTACTGCATCCCTCGCTCCCTCACATTGACGAATTAACACACAATTTGCGTCCATATGAAATACTCTGGATACCCTGCATTGTCCTTCTAAATCGAGATACGTTTCTACGGAAACGATAGGATTTTCTTTGGGGTTTCGAGTATCTCTTTTCCGATGCATTATTCCTCCTTTACTGCATCCCTCGCTCCCTCACATTGACGAATTAACACACAATTTGCGTCCATATGAAATAATCTGGATTCTTTGCATTGTCCTTCTAAATCGAGATACGTTTCTACGGAAACGATAGGATTTTCTTTGGGGTTCCGAGTATCTCTTTTCGATGCATTATTCCTCCTTTACTGCATCCGTCGCTCCCTCACATTGCCGAATTAACACACAATTTGCGTCCATATGAAATACTCTGGGTTCCCTGCATTATCTTTCAAAAACGAGATACGTTTCTACGGAAACGATAGGATTTTCTTTTGGGAGTCGAATATCTCTTTTCCGATGCATTATTCCTCCTTTACTGCATCCCGCGCTAACTCACATTGACGAATTAACACGCAATTTGCGTCCATATGAAATACTCTGGATTCCCTGCATTGTCCTTCTAAATCGAGATACGTTTCTACGGAAACGATAGGATTTTCTTTGGGGTTCCGAGTATCTCTTTTCCGATGCATTATTCCTCCTTTACTGCATCCCTCGCTCCCTCACATTCACGAATTAACACACTAATTGCGTCCATATGAAATACTCTGGGCTCCCTGCATTATCTTTCTAAATCGAGATACGTTTCTACGGAAAAAATAGGATTTTCTTTTGGAAGTTGAGTATCTCTTTTCCGATGCATTATTCCTCCTTTACTGCATCCCTCGCTCCCTCACATTGACGAGTTAACACACAATTTGCGTCCATATGAAATACTCTGGATACCCTGCATTGTCCTTCTAAATCGAGATACGTTTCTACGGAAACGTTAGGATCTTCTTTGGGGTTCCGAGTATCTCTTTTCCGATGCATTATTCCTCCTTTACTGCATCCCTCGCTCCCTCACATTGACGAATTAACACACAATTTCCGTCCATATGAAATACTCTGGATTCCCTGCATTGTCCTTCTAAATCAAGATACGTTTCTACGGAAACGACAGAATTTTCTTTGGGGTTCCGAGTATCTCTTTTCCGATGCATTATTCCTCCTTTACTGCATCCCTCGCTCCCTCACATTGACGAATTAACACACAATTTGCGTCCATATGAAATGCTCTGGATTCCCTGCATTGTCCTTCTAAATCGAGATACGTTTCTACGGAAACGATAGGATTTTCTTTGGGGTTCCGCGTATCTCTTTTCCGATGCATTATTCCTCCTTCACTGCATCCCTCGCTCACTCACATTGAAGAATCAACACACAATTTGCGTCCATATGAAATACTCTGGATTCCTTGCATTGTCCTTCTAAATCGAGATACGTTTCTACCGAAACGATAGGATTTTCTTTGGGGTTCCGCGTATCTCTTTTCCGATGCATTATTCCTCCTTTACTGCATCCGTCGCTCCCTCACATTGCCGAATTAACACACAATTTGCGTCCATATGAAATGCTCTGGGTTCCCTGCATTATCTTTCTAAAACGAGATACGTTTCTACGGAAACGATAGGATTTTCTTTTGGGAGTCGAATATCTCTTTTCCGATGCATTATTCCTCCTTTACTGCATCCCGCGCTAACTCACATTGACGAATTAACACACAATTTGCGTCCATATGAAATACTCTGGATTCCCTGCATTGTCCTTCTAAATCGAGATACGTTTCTACGGAAACGATAGGATTTTCTTTGGGGTTCCGAGTATCTCTTTTCCGATACATTATTCCTCCTTTACTGCATCCCTCGCTCCCTCACATTGCCGAATTAACACACTAATTGCGTCCATATGAAATACTCTGGGCTCCCTGCATTATCTTTCTAAATCGAGATACGTTTCTACGGAAAAAATAGGATTTTCTTTTGGAAGTTGAGTATCTCTTTTCCGATGCATTATTCCTCCTTTACTGCATCCCTCGCTCCCTCACATTGACGAGTTAACACACAATTTGCGTCCATATGAAATACTCTGGATACCCTGCATTGTCCTTCTAAATCGAGATACGTTTCTACGGAAACGATAGGATTTTCTTTGGGGTTCCGAGTATCTCTTTTCCGATGCATTATTCCTCCTTTACTGCATCCCTCGCTCCCTCACATTGACGAATTAACACACAATTTCCGTCCATATGAAATACTCTGGATTCCCTGCATTGTCCTTCTAAATCAAGATACGTTTCTACGGAAACGATAGGATTTTCTTTGGGGTTCCGAGTATCTCTTTTCCGATGCATTATTACTCCTTCACTGCATCCCTCGCTCACTCACATTGACGAATCAACACACAATTTGCGTCCATATGAAATACTCTGGATTCCTTGCATTGTCCTTCTAAATCGAGATACGTTTCTACGGAAACGATAGGATTTTCTTTGGGGTTCCGAGTATCTCTTTTCCGATGCATTATTCCTCCTTTACTGCATCCGTCGCTCCCTCACATTGCCGAATTAACACACAATTTGCGTCCATATGAAATACTCTGGGTTCCCTGCATTATCTTTCTAAAACGAGATACGTTTCTACGGAAACGATAGGATTTTCTTTTGGGAGTCGAGTATCTCTTTTCCGATGCATTATTCCTCCTTTACTGCATCCCTCGCTAACTCACATTGACGAATTAACACACAATTTGCGTCCATATGAAATACTCTGGATTCCCTGCATTGTCCTTCTAAATCGAGATACGTTTCTACGGAAACGATAGGATTTTCTTTGGGGTTCCGAGTATCTCTTTTCCGATGCATTATTCCTCCTTTCCTGCATCCCTCGTTCCCTCACATTGACGAATTAACACACAATTTGCGTCCATATGAAATACTCTGGATTCCCTGCATTGTCCATCTAAATCGGGATTCGTTTCTACGGAAACGATAGGATTTTCTTTTGGTTCCGAGTATCTCTTTTCCGATGCATTATTCCTCCTTTACTTTATCCCTCGCTCCATCACATTGCCGAATTAACACACAAATTTCGTCCATATGAAATACTCTGGATTCCCTGCATTATGTTTCTAAAACGAGATACGTTTCTACGGAAACGATAGAATTTTCTTTTGGGAGTCGAGTATCTCTTTTCCGACGCATTATTCCTCCTTTACTGCATCCCTCGCTCCCTCACATTGACGAATTAACACACAATTTGCGTCCATATGAAATACTCTGGATTCCCTGCATTGTCCTTCTAAATCGAGATACGTTTCTACGGAAACGATAGGATTTTCTTTGGGTTTCTGAGTATCTCTTTTCCGATGCATTATTCCTCCTGTACTGCATTCCTCGCTTCCTCACATTGTCGAATTAACACACAATTTGCGTCCATATGAAATACTCTGGATTCCCTGCATTGTCCTTCTAAATCGAGATACGTTTCTACGGAAACGATAGGATTTTCTTTGGGGTTCCGAGTATCTCTTTTCCGATGCATTATTCCTCCTTTACTGCATCCCTCGCTCCCTTACATTGCCGAATTAACACACTAATTGCGTCCATATGAAATACTCTGGGCTCCCTGCATTATCTTTCTAAATCGAGATACGTTTCTACGGAAAAAATAGGATTTTCTTTTGGGAGTTGAGTATCTCCTTTCCGATGCATTATTCCTCCTTTACTGCATCCCTCGCTCCCTCACATTGACGAATTAACACACAATTTGCGTCCATATGAAATACTCTGGATACCCTGCATTGTCCTTCTAAATCGAGATACGTTTCTACGGAAACGATAGGATTTTCTTTGGGGTTTCGAGTATCTCTTTTCCGATGCATTATTCCTCCTTTACTGCATCCCTCGCTCCCTCACATTGACGAATTAACACACAATTTGCGTCCATATGAAATAATCTGGATTCCTTGCATTGTCCTTCTAAATCGAGATACGTTTCTACGGAAACGATAGGATTTTCTTTGGGGTTCCGAGTATCTCTTTTCCGATGCATTATTCCTCCTTTACTGCATCCGTCGCTCCCTCACATTGCCGAATTAACACACAATTTGCGTCCATATGAAATACTCTGGGTTCCCTGCATTATCTTTCAAAAACGAGATACGTTTCTACGGAAACGATAGGATTTTCTTTTGGGAGTCGAATATCTCTTTTCCGATGCATTATTCCTCCTTTACTGCATCCCGCGCTAACTCACATTGACGAATTAACACGCAATTTGCGTCCATATGAAATACTCTGGATTCCCTGCATTGTCCTTCTAAATCGAGATACGTTTCTACGGAAACGATAGGATTTTCTTTGGGGTTCCGAGTATCTCTTTTCCGATGCATTATTCCTCCTTTACTGCATCCCTCGCTCCCTCACATTCACGAATTAACACACTAATTGCGTCCATATGAAATACTCTGGGCTCCCTGCATTATCTTTCTAAATCGAGATACGTTTCTACGGAAAAAATAGGATTTTCTTTTGGAAGTTGAGTATCTCTTTTCCGATGCATTATTCCTCCTTTACTGCATCCCTCGCTCCCTCACATTGACGAGTTAACACACAATTTGCGTCCATATGAAATACTCTGGATACCCTGCATTGTCCTTCTAAATCGAGATACGTTTCTACGGAAACGTTAGGATCTTCTTTGGGGTTCCGAGTATCTCTTTTCCGATGCATTATTCCTCCTTTACTGCATCCCTCGCTCCCTCACATTGACGAATTAACACACAATTTCCGTCCATATGAAATACTCTGGATTCCCTGCATTGTCCTTCTAAATCAAGATACGTTTCTACGGAAACGACAGAATTTTCTTTGGGGTTCCGAGTATCTCTTTTCCGATGCATTATTCCTCCTTTACTGCATCCCTCGCTCCCTCACATTGACGAATTAACACACAATTTGCGTCCATATGAAATGCTCTGGATTCCCTGCATTGTCCTTCTAAATCGAGATACGTTTCTACGGAAACGATAGGATTTTCTTTGGGGTTCCGCGTATCTCTTTTCCGATGCATTATTCCTCCTTTACTGCATCCCTCGCTTCCTCACATTGACGAATTAACACACAATTTGCGTCCATATGAAATACTCTGGATTCCCTGCATTGTCTTTCTAAATCGAGATACGTTTCTACGGAAACGATAGGATTTTCTTTGGGGTTCCGAGTATCTCTTTTCCGATGCATTATTCCTCCTTCACTGCATCCCTCGCTCACTCACATTGAAGAATCAACACACAATTTGCGTCCATATGAAATACTCTGGATTCCTTGCATTGTCCTTCTAAATCGAGATACGTTTCTACCGAAACGATAGGATTTTCTTTGGGGTTCCGCGTATCTCTTTTCCGATGCATTATTCCTCCTTTACTGCATCCCTCGCTCCCTCACATTGACGAATTAACACACAATTTGCGTCCATATGAAATACTCTGGATTCCCTGCATTTTCCTTCTAAATCGAGATACGTTTCTACGTAAACGAAAGGAGTTTCTTAGGGGTTCCGAGTATCTCTTTTCCGATGCATTATTCCTCCTTTACTGCATCCCTCGCTCCCTGACATTGACGAATTAACATACAATTTGCGTCCATATGAAATACTCTGGATTCCCTGCATTGTCCTTGTAAATCGAGATACGTTTCTACGGAAACGATAGGATTTTCTTTGGGGTTCCGAGTATCTCTTTTCCGATGCATTATTCCTCCTTTACTGCATCCGTCGCTCCCTCACATTGCCGAATTAACACACAATTTGCGTCCATATGAAATACTCTGGGTTCCCTGCATTATCTTTCTAAAACGAGATACGTTTCTACGGAAACGATAGGATTTTCTTTTGGGAGTCGAGTATCTCTTTTCCGATGCATTATTCCTCCTTTACTGCATCCCTCGCTAACTCACATTGACGAATTAACACACAATTTGCGTCCATATGAAATACTCTGGATTCCCTGCATTGTCTTTCTAAATCGAGATACGTTTCTACGGAAACGATAGGATTTTCTTTCGGGTTCCGAGTATCTCTTTTCCGATGCATTATTCCTCCTTTACTGCATCCCTCGTTCCCTCACATTGACGAATTAACACACAATTTGCGTCCATATGAAATACTCTGGATTCCCTGCATTGTCCTTCTAAATCGGGATTCGTTTCTACGGAAACGATAGGATTTTCTTTTGGTTCCGAGTATCTCTTATCCGATGCATTATTCCTCCTTTACTGCATCCCTCGCTCCCTCACATTGCCGAATTAACACACAAATTTCGTCCATATGAAGTACTCTGGGTGCCCTGCATTATGTTTCTAAAACGAGATACGTTTCTACGGAAACGATAGGATTTTCTTTTGGGAGTCGAGTATCTCTTTTCCGTCGCATTATTCCTCCTTTACTGCATCCCTCGCTCCCTCACATTGACGAATTAACACACAATTTGCGTCCATATGATATACTCTGGATTCCCTGCATTGTCCTTCTAAATCAAGATACGTTTCTACGGAAACGATAGGATTTTCTTTGCGGTTCCGAGTATCTCTTTTCCGATGCATTATTCCTCCTTTACTGCATCCCTCGCTCCCTCACATTGACGAATTAACACACAATTTGCGTCCATATGAAATACTCTGGATTCCCTGCATTGTCCTTCTAAATCGAGATACGTTTCTACGGAAACGATAGGATTTTCTTTGGGGTTCCGAGTATCTCTTTTCCGATGCATTTTTCCTCCTTTACTGCATCCCTCGCTTCCTCACATTGACGAATTAACACACAATTTGCGTCCATATGAAATACTCTGGATTCCCTGCATTGTCCTTCTAAATCGAGATACGTTTCTACGGAAACGATAGGATTTTCTTTGGGGTTCCGAGTATCTCTTTTCCGATGCATTATTCCTCCTTTACTGCATCCCTCGCTCCCTCACATTGCCGAATTAACACACTAATTGCGTCCATATGAAATACTGTGGGCTCCCTGCATTATCTTTCTAAATCGAGGTACGTTTCTACGGAAAAATAGGATTTTCTTTTGGGAGTTGAGTAACTCTTTTCCGATGCATTATTCCTCGTTTACTGCATCCCTCGCTCCCTCACATTGACGAATTAACACACAATTTGCGTCCATATGAAATACTCTGGATTCCCTGCATGGTCCTTCTAAATCGAGATACGTTTCTTCGGAAACGATAGGATTTTCTTTGGGGTTCCGAGTATCTCTTTTCCGATGCATTATTCCTCCTGTACTGCATCCCTCGCTTCCTCACACTGACGAATTAACACACAATTTGCGTCCATATGAAATACTCTGGATTCCCTGCATTGTCCTTCTAAATCGAGATACGTTTCTACGGAAACGATAGGATTTTCTTTGGGGTTCCGAGTATCTCTTTTCCGATGCATTATTCCTCCTTTACTGCATCCCTCGCTCCCTCACATTGCCGAATTAACACACTAATTGCGTCCATATGAAATACTCTGGGCTCCCTGCATTATCTTTCTAAATCGAGATACGTTTCTACGGAAAAAATAGGATTTTGTTTTGGGAGTTGAGTATCTCCTTTCCGATGCATTATTCCTCCTTTACTGCATCCCTCGCTCCCTCACATTGACGAATTAACACACAATTTGCGTCCATATGAAATACTCTGGATACCCTGCATTGTCCTTCTAAATCGAGATACGTTTCTACGGAAACGATAGGATTTTCTTTGGGGTTCCGAGTATCTCTTTTCCGATGCATTATTCCTCCTTTACTGCATCCCTCGCTCCCTCACATTGACGAATTAACACACAATTTGCGTCCATATGAAATACTCAGGATTCCTTGCATTGTCCTTCTAAATCGAGATACGTTTCTACGGAAACGATAGGATTTTCTTTGGGGTTCCGAGTATCTCTTTTCCGATGCATTATTCCTCCTTTACTGCATCCGTCGCTCCCTCACATTGCCGAATTAACACACAATTTGCGTCCATATGAAATACTCTGGGTTCCCTGCATTATCTTTCTAAAACGAGATACGTTTCTACGGAAACGATAGGATTTTCTTTTGGGAGTCGAGTATCTCTTTTCCGATGCATTATTCCTCCTTTACTGCATCCCGCGCTAACTCACATTGACGAATTAACACACAATTTGCGTCCATATGAAATACTCTGGATTCCCTGCATTGTCCTTCTAAATCGAGATACGTTTCTACGGAAACGATAGGATTTTCTTTGGGGTTCCGAGTATCTCTTTTCCGATGCATTATTCCTCCTTTACTGCATCCCTCGCTCCCTCACATTGCCGAATTAACACACTAATTGCGTCCATATGAAATACTCTGGGCTCCCTGCATTATCTTTCTAAATCGAGATACGTTTCTACGGAAAAATTAGGATTTTCTTTTGGGAGTTGAGTATCTCTTTTCCGATGCATTATTCCTCCTTTACTGCATCCCTCGCTCCCTCACATTGACGAGTTAACACACAATTTGCGTCCATATGAAATACTCTGGATACCCTGCATTGTCCTGCTAAATCGAGATACGTTTCTACGGAAACGATAGGATTTTCTTTGGGGTTCCGAGTATCTCTTTTCCGATGCATTATTCCTCCTTTACTGCATCCCTCGCTCCCTCACATTGACGAATTAACACACAATTTCCGTCCATATGAACTACTCTGGATTCCCTGCATTGTCCTTCTAAATCAAGATACGTTTCTACGGAAACGATAGGATTTTCTTTGGGGTTCCGAGTATCTCTTTTCCGATGCATTATTCCTCCTTTACTGCATCCCTCGCTCCATCACATTGACGAATTAACACACAATTTGCGTCCATATGAAATGCTCTGGATTCCCTGCATTGTCCTTCTAAATCGAGATACGTTTCTACGGAAACGATAGGATTTTCTTTGGGGTTCCGCGTATCTCTTTTCCGATGCATTATTCCTCCTTTACTGCATCCCTCGCTTCCTCACATTGACGAATTAACACACAATTTGCGTCCATATGAAATACTCTGGATTCCCTGCATTGTCTTTCTAAATCGAGATACGTTTCTACGGAAACGATAGGATTTTCTTTGGGGTTCCGAGTATCTCTTTTCCGATGCATTATTCCTCCTTCACTGCATCCCTCGCTCACTCACATTGAAGAATCAACACACAATTTGCGTCCATATGAAATACTCTGGATTCCTTGCATTGTCCTTCTAAATCGAGATACGTTTCTACGGAAACGATAGGTTTTCTTTGGGGCTCCGAGTATCTCTTTTCCGATGCATTATTCCTCCTTTACTGCATCCGTCGCTCCCTCACATTGCCGAATTAACACACAATTTGCGTCCATATGAAATACTCTGGGTTCCCTGCATTATCTTTCTAAAACGAGATACGTTTCTACGGAAACGATAGGATTTTCTTTTGAGAGTCGAGTATCTCTTTTGCGATGCATTATTCCTCCTTTACTGCATCCCTCGCTCCCTCACATTGACGAATTAACACACAATTTGCGTCCATATGAAATACTCTGGATTCCCTGCATTGTCCTTCTAAATCGGGATTCGTTTCTACGGAAACGATAGGATTTTCTTTTGGTTCCGAGTATCTCTTTTCCGATGCATTATTCCTCCTTCACTGCATCCCTCGCTCACTCACATTGACGAATCAACACACAATTTGCGTCCATATGAAATACTCTGGATTCCTTGCATTGTCCTTCTAAATCGAGATACGTTTCTACGGAAACGATAGGATTTTCTTTGGGGTTCCGAGTATCTCTTTTCCGATGCATTATTCCTCCTTAACTGCATCCGTCGCTCCCTCACATTGCCGAATTAACACACAATTTGCGTCCATATGAAATACTCTGGGTTCCCTGCATTATCTTTCTAAAACGAGATACGTTTCTACGGAAACGATAGGATTTTCTTTTGGGAGTCGAGTATCTCTTTTCCGATGCATTATTCCTCCTTTACTGCATCCCTCGCTAACTCACATTGACGAATTAACACACAATTTGCGTCCATATGAAATACTCTGGATTCCCTGCATTGTCCTTCTAAATCGAGATACGTTTCTACGGAAACGATAGGATTTTCTTTGGGGTTCCGAGTATCTCTTTTCCGATCTATTATTCCTCCTTTACTGCATCCCTCGCTCCCTGACATTGATGAATTAACTCACAATTTGCGTCCATATGAAATACTCTGGATTCCCTGCATTGTCCTTGTAAATCGAGATACGTTTCTACGGAAACAATAGGATTTTCTTTGGGGTTCCGAGTATCTCTTTTCCGATGCATTATTCCTCCTTTACTGCATCCGTCGCTCCCTCACATTGCCGAATTAACACACAATTTGCGTCCATATGAAATACTCTGGGTTCCCTGCATTATCTTTCTAAAACGAGATACGTTTCTACGGAAACGATAGGATTTTCTTTTGGGAGCCGAGTATCTCTTTTACGATGCATTATTCCTCCTTTACTGCATCCCTCGCTCCCTGACATTGACGAATTAACACACAATTTGCGTCCATATGAAATACTCTGGATTCCCTGCATTGTCTTTCTAAATCGAGATACGCTTCTACGGAAACGATAGGATTTTCTTTCGGGTTCCGAGTATCTCTTTTCCGATGCATTATTCCTCCTTTACTGCATCCCTCGTTCCCTCACATTGACGAATTAACACACAATTTGCGTCCATATGAAATACTCTGGATTCCCTGCATTGTCCTTCTAAATCGGGATTCGTTTCTACGGAAACGATAGGATTTTCTTTTGGTTCCGAGTATCTCTTTTCCGATGCATTATTCCTCCTTCACTGCATCCCTCGCTCACTCACATTGACGAATCAACACACAATTTGCGTCCATATGAAATACTCTGGATTCCTTGCATTGTCCTTCTAAATCGAGATACGTTTCTACGGAAACGATAGGATTTTCTTTGGGGTTCCGAGTATCTCTTTTCCGATGCATTATTCCTCCTTTACTGCATCCGTCGCTCCCTCACATTGCCGAATTAACACACAATTTGCGTCCATATGAAATACTCTGGGTTCCTGCATTATCTTTCTAAAACGAGATACGTTTCTACGGAAACGATAGGATTTTCTTTTGGGAGTCGAGTATCTCTTTTCCGATGCATTATTCCTCCTTTACTGCATCCCTCGCTAACTCAAATTGACGAATTAACACACAATTTGCGTCCATATGAAATACTCTGGATTCCCTGCATTGTCCTTCTAAATCGAGATACGTTTCTACGGAAACGATAGGATTTTCTTTGGGGTTCCGAGTATCTCTTTTCCGATGCATTATTCCTCCTTTACTGCATCCCTCGTTCCCTCACATTGACGAATTAACACACAATTTGCGTCCATATGAAATACTCTGGATTCCCTGCATTGTCCTTCTAAATCGGGATTCGTTTCTACGGAAACGATAGGATTTTCTTTGGGGTTCCGAGTATCTCTTTTCCGATGCATTATTCCTCCTTTACTGCATCCCTCGCTCCCTCACATTGCCGAATTAACACACAAATTTCGTCCATATGAAATACTCTGGGTTCCCTGCATTATGTTTCTAAAACGAGATACGTTTCTACGGAAACGATAGGATTTTCTTTTGGGAGTCGAGTATCTCTTTTCCGATGCATTATTCCTCCTTTACTGCATCCCTCGCTCCCTCACATTGACGAATTAACACACAATTTGCGTCCATATGAAATACTCTGGATTCACTGCATTGTCCTTCTAAATCGAGATACGTTTCTACGGAAACGATAGGAGTTTCTTAGGGGTTCCGAGTATCTCTTTTCCGATGCATTATTCCTCCTTTACTGCATCCCTCGCTCCCTGACATTGACGAATTAACACACAATTTGCGTCCATATGAAATACTCTGGATTCCCTGCATTGTCCTTGTAAATCGAAATACGTTTCTACGGAAACGATAGGATTTTCTTTGGGGTTCCGAGTATCTCTTTTCCGATGCATTATTCCTCCTTTACTGCATCCCTCGCTCCCTCACATTGACGAATTAACACACAAATTGCGTCCATATGATATACTCTGGATTCCCTGCATTGTCCTTCTAAATCGAGATACGTTTCTACGGAAACGAAAGGACTTTCTTTGGGGTTCCGTGTATCTCTTTTCCGATGCATTATTCCTCCTTTACTGCATCCCTCGCTCCCTCACATTGACGAATTAACACACAATTTGCGTCCATATGAAATACTCGGGATTCCCTGCATTGTCCTTCTAAATCGGTATTCGTTTCTACGGAAACGACAGGATTTTCTTTGGGGTTCCGAGTATATCTTTTCCGATGCATTATTCCTCCTTTACTGCATCCCTCGCTCCCTCACATTGCCGAATTAACACACAAATTGCGTCCATATGAAATACTCTGGGTTCCCTGCATTATATTTCTAAATCGAGCTACGTTTCTACGGAAATGATAGGATTTTCTTTTGGGAGTCGAGTATCTCTTTTCCGATGCATTATTCCTCCTTTACTGCATCCGTCGCTCCCTCACATTGCCGAATTAACACACAATTTGCGTCCATATGAAATACTCTGGGTTCCCTGCATTATCTTTCTAAAACGAGATACGTTTCTACGGAAACGATAGGATTTTCTTTTGGGAGTCGAGTATCCCTTTTCCGATGCATTATTCCTCCTTTACTGCATCCCTAGCTAACTCACATTGACGAATTAACACACAATTTGCGTCCATATGAAATACTCTGGATTCCCTGCATTGTCCTTCTAAATCGAGATACGTTTCTACGGAAACGATAGGAATTTTCTTTGGGGTTCCGAGTATCTCTTTTCCGATGCATTATTCCTTCTTTACTGCATCCCTCGCTCCCTCACATTGACGAATTGACACACAATTTGCGTCCATATGAAATACTCTGGATTCCCTGCATTGTCCTTCTAAATCGAGATACGTTTCTACGGAAACGATAGGATTTTCTTTGGGGTTCCGCGTATCTCTTTTCCGATCCATTATTCCTCCTTTACTGCATCCTTCGCTTCCTCACATTGAAGAATTAACACACAATTTGCGTCCATATGAAATACTCTGGATTCCCTGCATTGTCCTTCTAAATCGAGATACGTTTCTATGGAAACGATAGGATTTTCTTTGGGGTTCCGAGTATCTCTTTTCCGATGCATTATTCCTCCTTCACTGCATCCCTCGCTCACTCACATTGACGAATTAACACACAATTTGCGTCCATATGTAATACTCTGGATTCCTTGCATTGTCCTTCCAAATCGAGATACGTTTCTACGGAAACGATAGGATTTTCTTTGGGGTTCCGAGTATCTCTTTTCCGATGCATTATTCCTCCTTTACTGCATCCGTCGCTCCCTCACATTGCCGAATTAACACACAATTTGCGTCCATATGAAATACTCTGGGTTCCCTGCATTATCTTTCTAAAACGAGATACGTTTCTACAGAAACGATAGGATTTTCTTTTGGGAGTCGAGTATCTCTTTTCCGATGCATTATTCCTCCTTTACTGCATCCCTCGCTAACTCACATTGACGAATTAACACACAATTTGCGTCCATATGAAATACTCTGGATTCCCTGCATTGTCCTTCTAAATCGAGATACGTTTCTACGGAAACGATAGGATTTTCTTTCGGGTTCCGAGTATCTCTTTTCCGATGCATTATTCCTCCTTTACTGCATCCCTCGTTCCCTCACATTGACGAATTAACACACAATTTGCGTCCATATGAAATACTCTGGATTCCCAGCATTGTCCTTCTAAATCGGGATTCGTTTCTACGGAAACGATAGGATTTTCTTTTGGTTCCGAGTATCTCTTTTCCGATGCATTATTCCTCCTTTACTGCATCCCTCGCTCCCTCACATTGCCGAATTAACACACAAATTTCGTCCATATGAAATACTCTGGGTTCCCTGCATTATGTTTCTAAAACGAGATACGTTTCTACGGAAACGATAGGATTTTCTTTTGGGAGTCGAGTATCTCTTTTCCGACGCATTATTCCACCTTTACTGCATCCCTCGCTCCCTCACATTGACGAATTAACACACAATTTGCGTCCATATGAAATACACTGGATTCCCTGCATTGTCCTCGTAAATCGAGATACGTTTCTACGGAAACGATAGGATTTTCTTTGGGGTTCCGCGTATCTCTTTTCCGATGCATAATTCCTCCTTTACTGCATCCCTCGCTTCCTCACATTGACGAATTAACACACAATTTGCGTCCATATGAAATACTCAGGATTCCCTGCATTTTCCTTCTAAATCGAGATACGTTTCTACGGAAACGATAGGATATTCTTAGGGGTTCCGAGTATCTTTTTTCCCATGCATTATTCCTCCTTTACTGCATCCCTCGCTCCCTGACATTGACGAATTAACACACAATTTGCGTCCATATGAAATACTCTGGATTCCCTGCATTGTCCTTGTAAATCGAGATACGTTTCTACGGAAACGATAGGATTTTCTTTGTGGTTCCGAGTATCTCTTTTCCGATGCATTATTCCTCCTTTACTGCATCCCTCGCTCCCTCACATTGACGAATTAACACACAATTTGCGTCCATATGATATACTCTGGATTCCCTGCATTGTCCTTCTAAATCGAGATACGTTTCTACGGAAACGATAGGACTTTCTTTGGGGTTCCGAGTATCTCTTTTCCGATGCATTATTCCTCCTTTACTGCATCCCTCGCTCCCTCACATTGACGAATTAACACACAATTTGCGTCCATATGAAATGCTCTGGATTCCCTGCATTGTCCTTCTAAATCGAGATACGTTTCTACGGAAACGATAGGATTTTCTTTGGGGTTCCGCGTATCTCTTTTCCGATGCATTATTCCTCCTTTACTGCATCCCTCGCATCCTCACATTGACGAATTAACACACAATTTGCGTCCATATGAAATACTCTGGATTCCCTGCATTGTCTTTCTAAATCGAGATACGTTTCTACGGAAACGATAGGAATTTTCTTTGGGTTTCCGAGTATCTCTTTTCCCATGCATTATTCCTTCTTTACTGCATCCCTCGCTCCCTCACATTGACGAATTAACACACAATTTGCGTCCATATGAAATACTCTGGATTCCCTGCATTGTCCTTATAAATCGAGATACGTTTCTACGGAAACGATAGGATTTTCTTTGGGGTTCCGCGTATCTCTTTTCCGATCCATTATTCCTCCTTTACTGCATCCTTCGCTTCCTCACATTGACGAAGTAACACACAATTTGCGTCCATATGAAATACTCTGGATTCCCTGCATTGTCCTTCTAAATCGAGATACGTTTCTACGGAAACGATAGGATTTTCTTTGGGGTTCCGAGTATCACTTTTCCGATGCATTATTCCTCCTTCACTGCATCCCTCGCTCACTCACATTGACGAATTAACACACAATTTGCGTCCATATGTAATACTCTGGATTCCTTGCATTGTCCTTCCAAATCGAGATACGTTTCTACGGAAACGATAGGATTTTCTTTGGGGTTCCGAGTATCTCTTTTCCGATGCATTATTCCTCCTTTACTGCATCCGTCGCTCCCTCACATTGCCGAATTAACACACAATTTGCGTCCATATGAACTACTCTGGATTCCCTGCATTGTCCTTCTAAATCAAGATACGTTTCTACGGAAACGATAGGATTTTCTTTGGGGTTCCGAGTATCTCTTTTCCGATGCATTATTCCTCCTTTACTGCATCCCTCGCTCCACCACATTGACGAATTAACACACAATTTGCGTCCATATGAAATGCTCTGGATTCCCTGCATTGTCCTTCTAAATCGAGATACGTTTCTACGGAAACGATAGGATTTTCTTTGGGGTTCCGCGTATCTCTTTTCCGATGCATTATTCCTCCTTTACTGCATCCCTCGCTTCCTCACATTGACGAATTAACACACAATTTGCGTCCATATGAAATACTCTGGATTCCCTGCATTGTCTTTCTAAATCGAGATACGTTTCTACGGAAACGATAGGATTTTCTTTGGGGTTCCGAGTATCTCTTTTCCGATGCATTATTCCTCCTTCACTGCATCCCTCGCTCACTCACATTGAAGAATCAACACACAATTTGCGTCCATATGAAATACTCTGGATTCCTTGCATTGTCCTTCTAAATCGAGATACGTTTCTACGGAAACGATAGGTTTTCTTTGGGGCTCCGAGTATCTCTTTTCCGATGCATTATTCCTCCTTTACTGCATCCGTCGCTCCCTCACATTGCCGAATTAACACACAATTTGCGTCCATATGAAATACTCTGGGTTCCCTGCATTATCTTTCTAAAACGAGATACGTTTCTACGGAAACGATAGGATTTTCTTTTGAGAGTCGAGTATCTCTTTTGCGATGCATTATTCCTCCTTTACTGCATCCCTCGCTCCCTCACATTGACGAATTAACACACAATTTGCGTCCATATGAAATACTCTGGATTCCCTGCATTGTCCTTCTAAATCGGGATTCGTTTCTACGGAAACGATAGGATTTTCTTTTGGTTCCGAGTATCTCTTTTCCGATGCATTATTCCTCCTTCACTGCATCCCTCGCTCACTCACATTGACGAATCAACACACAATTTGCGTCCATATGAAATACTCTGGATTCCTTGCATTGTCCTTCTAAATCGAGATACGTTTCTACGGAAACGATAGGATTTTCTTTGGGGTTCCGAGTATCTCTTTTCCGATGCATTATTCCTCCTTAACTGCATCCGTCGCTCCCTCACATTGCCGAATTAACACACAATTTGCGTCCATATGAAATACTCTGGGTTCCCTGCATTATCTTTCTAAAACGAGATACGTTTCTACGGAAACGATAGGATTTTCTTTTGGGAGTCGAGTATCTCTTTTCCGATGCATTATTCCTCCTTTACTGCATCCCTCGCTAACTCACATTGACGAATTAACACACAATTTGCGTCCATATGAAATACTCTGGATTCCCTGCATTGTCCTTCTAAATCGAGATACGTTTCTACGGAAACGATAGGATTTTCTTTGGGGTTCCGAGTATCTCTTTTCCGATCTATTATTCCTCCTTTACTGCATCCCTCGCTCCCTGACATTGACGAATTAACTCACAATTTGCGTCCATATGAAATACTCTGGATTCCCTGCATTGTCCTTGTAAATCGAGATACGTTTCTACGGAAACGATAGGATTTTCTTTGGGGTTCCGAGTATCTCTTTTCCGATGCATTATTCCTCCTTTACTGCATCCGTCGCTCCCTCACATTGCCGAATTAACACACAATTTGCGTCCATATGAAATACTCTGGGTTCCCTGCATTATCTTTCTAAAACGAGATACGTTTCTACGGAAACGATAGGATTTTCTTTTGGGAGCCGAGTATCTCTTTTACGATGCATTATTCCTCCTTTACTGCATCCCTCGCTCCCTGACATTGACGAATTAACACACAATTTGCGTCCATATGAAATACTCTGGATTCCCTGCATTGTCTTTCTAAATCGAGATACGCTTCTACGGAAACGATAGGATTTTCTTTCGGGTTCCGAGTATCTCTTTTCCGATGCATTATTCCTCCTTTAATGCATCCCTCGTTCCCTCACATTGACGAATTAACACACAATTTGCGTCCATATGAAATACTCTGGATTCCCTGCATTGTCCTTCTAAATCGGGATTCGTTTCTACGGAAACGATAGGATTTTCTTTTGGTTCCGAGTATCTCTTTTCCGATGCATTATTCCTCCTTCACTGCATCCCTCGCTCACTCACATTGACGAATCAACACACAATTTGCGTCCATATGAAATACTCTGGATTCCTTGCATTGTCCTTCTAAATCGAGATACGTTTCTACGGAAACGATAGGATTTTCTTTGGGGTTCCGAGTATGTCTTTTCCGATGCATTATTCCTCCTTTACTGCATCCGTCGCTCCCTCACTTTGCCGAATTAACACACAATTTGCGTCCATATGAAATACTCAGGATTCCCTGCATTGTCCTTCTAAATTGAGATACGTTTCTACGGAAACGATAGGATTTTCTTTTGGGAGTCGAGTATCTCTTTTCCGATGCATTATTCCTCCTTTACTGCATCCCTCGCTAACTCACATTGACGAATTAACACACAATTTGCGTCCATATGAAATACTCTGGATTCCCTGCATTGTCCTTCTAAATCGAGATACGTTTCTACGGAAACGATAGGATTTTCTTTGGGGTTCCGAGTATCTCTTTTCCGATGCATTATTCCTCCTTTACTGCATCCCTCGTTCCCTCACATTGACGAATTAACACACAATTTGCGTCCATATGAAATACTCTGGATTCCCTGCATTGTCCTTCTAAATCGGGATTCGTTTCTACGGAAACGATAGGATTTTCTTTGGGGTTCCGAGTATCTCTTTTCCGATGCATTATTCCTCCTTTACTGCATCCCTCGCTCCCTCACATTGCCGAATTAACACACAAATTTCGTCCATATGAAATACTCTGGGTTCCCTGCATTATGTTTCTAAAACGAGATACGTTTCTACGGAAACGATAGGATTTTCTTTTGGGAGTCGAGTATCTCTTTTCCGATGCATTATTCCTCCTTTACTGCATCCCTCGCTCCCTCACATTGACGAATTAACACACAATTTGCGTCCATATGAAATACTCTGGATTCCCGGCATTGTCCTTCTAAATCGAGATACGTTTCTACGGAAACGATAGGAGTTTCTTAGGGGTTCCGAGTATCTCTTTTCCGATGCATTATTCCTCCTTTACTGCATCCCTCGCTCCCTGACATTGACGAATTAACACACAATTTGCGTCCATATGAAATACTCTGGATTCCCTGCATTGTCCTTGTAAATAGAAATACGTTTCTACGGAAACGATAGGATTTTCTTTGGGGTTCCGAGTATCTCTTTTCCGATGCATTATTCCTCCTTTACTGCATCCCTCGCTCCCTCACATTGACGAATTAACACACAATTTGCGTCCATATGATATACTCTGGATTCCCTGCATTGTCCTTCTAAATCGAGATACGTTTCTACGGAAACGAAAGGACTTTCTTTGGGGTTCCGTGTATCTCTTTTCCGATGCATTATTCCTCCTTTACTGCATCCCTCGCTCCCTCACATTGACGAATTAACACACAATTTGCGTCCATATGAAATACTCGGGATTCCCTGCATTGTCCTTCTAAATCGGTATTCGTTTCTACGGAAACGACAGGATTTTCTTTGGGGTTCCGAGTATCTCTTTTCCGATGCATTATTCCTCCTTTACTGCATCCCTCGCTCCCTCACATTGCCGAATTAACACACAAATTGCGTCCATATGAAATACTCTGGGTTCCCTGCATTATATTTCTAAATCGAGCTACGTTTCTACGGAAATGATAGGATTTTCTTTTGGGAGTCGAGTATCTCTTTTCCGATGCATTATTCCTCCTTTACTGCATCCGTCGCTCCCTCACATTGCCGAATTAACACACAATTTGCGTCCATATGAAATACTCTGGGTTCCCTGCATTATCTTTCTAAAACGAGATACGTTTCTAGGGAAACGATAGGATTTTCTTTTGGGGGTCGAGTATCTCTTTTCCGATGCATTATTCCTCCTTTACTGCATCCCTAGCTAACTCACATTGACGAATTAACACACAATTTGCGTCCATATGAAATACTCTCGATTCCCTGCATTGTCCTTCTAAATCGAGATACGTTTCTACGGAAACGATAGGAATTTTCTTTGGGGTTCCGAGTATCTCTTTTCCGATGCATTATTCCTTCTTTACTGCATCCCTCGCTCCCTCACATTGACGAATTGACACACAATTTGCGTCCATATGAAATACTCTGGATTCCCTGCATTGTCCTTCTAAATCGAGATACGTTTCTACGGAAACGATAGGATTTTCTTTGGGGTTCCGCGTATCTCTTTTCGATCCATTATTCCTCCTTTACTGCATCCTTCGCTTCCTCACATTGAAGAATTAACACACAATTTGCGTCCATATGAAATACTCTGGATTCCCTGCATTGTCCTTCTAAATCGAGATACGTTTCTATGGAAACGATAGGTTTTTCTTTGGGGTTCCGAGTATCTCTTTTCCGATGCATTATTCCTCCTTCACTGCATCCCTCGCTCACTCACATTGACGAATTAACACACAATTTGCGTCCATATGTAATACTCTGGATTCCTTGCATTGTCCTTCCAAATCGAGATACGTTTCTACGGAAACGATAGGATTTTCTTTGGGGTTCCGAGTATCTCTTTTCCGATGCATTATTCCTCCTTTACTGCATCCGTCGCTCCCTCACATTGCTGAATTAACACACAATTTGCGTCCATATGAAATACTCTGGGTTCCCTGCATTATCTTTCTAAAACGAGATACGTTTCTACGGAAACGATAGGATTTTCTTTTGGGAGTCGAGTATCTCTTTTCCGATGCATTATTCCTCCTTTACTGCATCCCTCGCTAACTCACATTGACGAATTAACACACAATTTGCGTCCATATGAAATACTCTGGATTCCCTGCATTGTCCTTCTAAATCGAGATACGTTTCTACGGAAACGATAGGATTTTCTTTCGGGTTCCGAGTATCTCTTTTCCGATGCATTATTCCTCCTTTACTGCATCCCTCGTTCCCTCACATTGACGAATTAACACACAATTTGCGTCCATATGAAATACTCTGGATTCCCAGCATTGTCCTTCTAAATCGGGATTCGTTTCTACGGAAACGATAGGATTTTCTTTTGGTTCCGAGTATCTCTTTTCCGATGCATTATTCCTCCTTTACTGCATCCCTCGCTCCCTCACATTGCCGAATTAACACACAAATTTCGTCCATATGAAATACTCTGGGTTCCCTGCATTATGTTTCTAAAACGAGATACGTTTCTACGGAAACGATAGGATTTTCTTTTGGGAGTCGAGTATCTCTTTTCCGACGCATTATTCCACCTTTACTGCATCCCTCGCTCCCTCACATTGACGAATTAACACACAATTTGCGTCCATATGAAATACTCTGGATTCCCTGCATTGTCCTCGTAAATCGAGATACGTTTCTACGGAAACGATAGGATTTTCTTTGGGGTTCCGCGTATCTCTTTTCCGATGCATAATTCCTCCTTTACTGCATCCCTCGCTTCCTCACATTGACGAATTAACACACAATTTGCGTCCATATGAAATCCTCAGGATTCCCTGCATTTTCCTTCTAAATCGAGATACGTTTCTACGGAAACGATAGGATATTCTTAGGGGTTCCGAGTATCTCTTTTCCGATGCATTATTCCTCCTTTACTGCATCCCTCGCTCCCTGACATTGACGAATTAACACACAATTTGCGTCCATATGAAATACTCTGGATTCCCTGCATTGTCCTTGTAAATCGAGATACGTTTCTACGGAAACGATAGGATTTTCTTTGTGGTTCCGAGTATCTCTTTTCCGATGCATTATTCCTCCTTTACTGCATCCCTCGCTCCCTCACATTGACGAATTAACACACAATTTGCGTCCATATGATATACTCTGGATTCCCTGCATTGTCCTTCTAAATCGAGATACGTTTCTACGGAAACGAAAGGACTTTCTTTGGGGTTCCGTGTATCTCTTTTCCGATGCATTATTCCTCCTTTACTGCATCCCTCGCTCCCTCACATTGACGAATTAACACACAATTTGCGTCCATATGAAATACTCGGGATTCCCTGCATTGTCCTTCTAAATCGGTATTCGTTTCTACGGAAACGACAGGATTTTCTTTGGGGTTCCGAGTATCTCTTTTCCGATGCATTATTCCTCCTTTACTGCATCCCTCGCTCCCTCACATTGCCGAATTAACACACAAATTGCGTCCATATGAAATACTCTGGGTTCCCTGCATTATATTTCTAAATCGAGCTACGTTTCTACGGAAATGATAGGATTTTCTTTTGGGAGTCGAGTATCTCTTTTCCGATGCATTATTCCTCCTTTACTGCATCCGTCGCTCCCTCACATTGCCGAATTAACACACAATTTGCGTCCATATGAAATACTCTGGGTTCCCTGCATTATCTTTCTAAAACGAGATACGTTTCTACGGAAACGATAGGATTTTCTTTTGGGAGTCGAGTATCTCTTTTCCGATGCATTATTCCTCCTTTACTGCATCCCTAGCTAACTCACATTGACGAATTAACACACAATTTGCGTCCATATGAAATACTCTCGATTCCCTGCATTGTCCTTCTAAATCGAGATACGTTTCTACGGAAACGATAGGAATTTTCTTTGGGGTTCCGAGTATCTCTTTTCCGATGCATTATTCCTTCTTTACTGCATCCCTCGCTCCCTCACATTGACGAATTGACACACAATTTGCGTCCATATGAAATACTCTGGATTCCCTGCATTGTCCTTCTAAATCGAGATACGTTTCTACGGAAACGATAGGATTTTCTTTGGGGTTCCGCGTATCTCTTTTCCGATCCATTATTCCTCCTTTACTGCATCCTTCGCTTCCTCACATTGAAGAATTAACACACAATTTGCGTCCATATGAAATACTCTGGATTCCCTGCATTGTCCTTCTAAATCGAGATACGTTTCTATGGAAACGATAGGATTTTCTTTGGGGTTCCGAGTATCTCTTTTCCGATGCATTATTCCTCCTTCACTGCATCCCTCGCTCACTCACATTGACGAATTAACACACAATTTGCGTCCATATGTAATACTCTGGATTCCTTGCATTGTCCTTCCAAATCGAGATACGTTTCTACGGAAACGATAGGATTTTCTTTGGGGTTCCGAGTATCTCTTTTCCGATGCATTATTCCTCCTTTACTGCATCCGTCGCTCCCTCACATTGCCGAATTAACACACAATTTGCGTCCATATGAAATACTCTGGGTTCCCTGCATTATCTTTCTAAAACGAGATACGTTTCTACGGAAACGATAGGATTTTCTTTTGGGAGTCGAGTATCTCTTTTCCGATTCATTATTCCTCCTTTACTGCATCCCTCGCTAACTCACATTGACGAATTAACACACAATTTGCGTCCATATGAAATACTCTGGATTCCCTGCATTGTCCTTCTAAATCGAGATACGTTTCTACGGAAACGATAGGATTTTCTTTCGGGTTCCGAGTATCTCTTTTCCGATGCATTATTCCTCCTTTACTGCATCCCTCGTTCCCTCACATTGACGAATTAACACACAATTTGCGTCCATATGAAATACTCTGGATTCCCAGCATTGTCCTTCTAAATCGGGATTCGTTTATACGGAAACGATAGGATTTTCTTTTGGTTCCGAGTATCTCTTTTCCGATGCATTATTCCTCCTTTACTGCATCCCTCGCTCCCTCACATTGCCGAATTAACACACAAATTTCGTCCATATGAAATACTCTGGGTTCCCTGCATTATGTTTCTAAAACGAGATACGTTTCTACGGAAACGATAGGATTTTCTTTTGGGAGTCGAGTATCTCTTTTCCGACGCATTATTCCACCTTTACTGCATCCCTCGCTCCCTCACATTGACGAATTAACACACAATTTGCGTCCATATGAAATACTCTGGATTCCCTGCATTGTCCTCGTAAATCGAGATACGTTTCTACGGAAACGATAGGATTTTCTTTGGGGTTCCGCGTATCTCTTTTCCGATGCATAATTCCTCCTTTACTGCATCCCTCGCTTCCTCACATTGACGAATTAACACACAATTTGCGTCCATATGAAATACTCAGGATTCCCTGCATTTTCCTTCTAAATCGAGATACGTTTCTACGGAAACGATAGGATATTCTTAGGGGTTCCGAGTATCTCTTTTCCGATGCATTATTCCTCCTTTACTGCATCCCTCGCTCCCTGACATTGACGAATTAACACACAATTTGCGTCCATATGAAATACTCTGGATTCCCTGCATTGTCCTTGTAAATCGAGATACGTTTCTACGGAAACGATAGGATTTTCTTTGTGGTTCCGAGTATCTCTTTTCCGATGCATTATTCCTCCTTTACTGCATCCCTCGCTCCCTCACATTGACGAATTAACACACAATTTGCGTCCATATGATATACTCTGGATTCCCTGCATTGTCCTTCTAAATCGAGATACGTTTCTACGGAAACGATAGGACTTTCTTTAGGGTTCCGAGTATCTCTTTTCCGATGCATTATTCCTCCTTTACTGCGTCCCTCGCTCCCTCACATTGACGAATTAACACACAATTTGCGTCCATATGAAATGCTCTGGATTCCCTGCATTGTCCTTCTAAATCGAGATACGTTTCCACGGAAACGATAGGATTTTCTTTGGGGTTCCGCGTATCTCTTTTCCGATGCATTATTCCTCCTTTACTGCATCCCTCGCATCCTCACATTGACGAATTAACACACAATTTGCGTCCATATGAAATACTCTGGATTCCCTGCATTGTCCTTATAAATCGAGATACGTTTCTACGGAAACGATAGGATTTTCTTTGGGGTTCCGCGTATCTCTTTTCCGATCCATTATTCCTCCTTTACTGCATCCTTCGCTTCCTCACATTGACGAAGTAACACACAATTTGCGTCCATATGAAATACTCTGGATTCCCTGCATTGTCCTTCTAAATCGAGATACGTTTCTACGGAAACGATAGGATTTTCTTTGGGGTTCCGAGTATCACTTTTCCGATGCACTATTCCTCCATCACTGCATCCCTCGCTCACTCACATTGACGAATTAACACACAATTTGCGTCCATATGTAATACTCTGGATTCCTTGCATTGTCCTTCCAAATCGAGATACGTTTCTACGGAAACGATAGGATTTTCTTTGGGGTTCCGAGTATCTCTTTTCCGATGCATTATTCCTCCTTTACTGCATCCGTCGCTCCCTCACATTGCCGAATTAACACACAATTTGCGTCCATATGAAATACTCTGGGTTCCCTGCATTATGTTTCTAAAACGAGATACGTTTCTACGGAAACGATAGGATTTTCTTTTGGGAGCCGAGTATCTCTTTTCCGATGCATTATTCCTCCTTTACTGCATCCCTAGCTAACTCACATTGACGAATTAACACACAATTTGCGTCCATATGAAATACTCTGGATTCCCTGCATTGTCCTTCTAAATCGAGATACGTTTCTACGGAAACGATAGGAATTTTCTTTGGGGTTCCGAGTATCTCTTTTCCGATGCATTATTCCTTCTTTACTGCATCCCTCGCTCCCTCACATTGACGAATTGACACACAATTTGCGTCCATATGAAATACTCTGGATTCCCTGCATTGTCCTTCTAAATCGAGATACGTTTCTACGGAAACGATAGGATTTTCTTTGGGGTTCCGCGTATCTCTTTTCCGATCCATTATTCCTCCTTTACTGCATCCTTCGCTTCCTCACATTGACGAATTAACACACAATTTGCGTCCATATGAAATACTCTGGATTCCCTGCATTGTCCTTCTAAATCGAGATACGTTTCTAGGGAAACGATAGGATTTTCTTTGGGGTTCCGAGTATCTCTTTTCCGATGCATTATTCCTCCTTCACTGCATCCCTCGCTCACTCACATTGACGAATTAACACACAATTTGCGTCCATATGTAATACTCTGGATTCCTTGCATTGTCCTTCCAAATCGAGATACGTTTCTACGGAAACGATAGGATTTTCTTTGGGGTTCCGAGTATCTCTTTTCCGATGCATTATTCCTCCTTTACTGCATCCGTCGCTCCCTCACATTGCCGAATTAACACACAATTTGCGTCCATATGAAATATTCTGGGTTCCCTGCATTATCTTTCTAAAACGAGATACGTTTCTACGGAAATGATAGGATTTTCTTTTGGGAGTCGAGTATCTCTTTTCCGATGCATTATTCCTCCTTTACTGCATCCCTCGCTAATTCACATTGACGAATTAACACACAATTTGCGTCCATATGAAATACTCTGGATTCCCTGCATTGTCCTTCTAAATCGAGATACGTTTCTACGGAATCGATAGGATTTTCTTTCGGATTCCGAGTATCTCTTTTCCGATGCATTATTCCTCCTTTACTGCATCCCTCGTTCCCACACATTGACGAATTAACACACAATTTGCGTCCATATGAAATACTCTGGATTCCCTGCATTGTCCTTCTAAATCGGGATTCGTTTCTACGGAAACGATAGGATTTTCTTTTGGTTCCGAGTATCTCTTTTCCGATGCATTATTCCTCCTTTACTGCATCCCTCGCTCCCTCACATTGCCGAATTAACACACAAATTTCGTCCATATGAAATACTCTGGGCTCCCTGCATTATGTTTCTAAAACGAGATACGTTTCTACGGAAACGATAGGATTTTCTTTTGGGAGTCGAGTATCTCTTTTCCGACGCATTATTCCACCTTTACTGCATCCCTCGCTCCCTCACATTGACGAATTAACACATAATTTGCGTCCATATGAAATACTCTGGATTCCCTGCATTGTCCTCGTAAATCGAGATACGTTTCTATGGAAACGATAGGATTTTCTTTGGGGTTCCGCGTATCTCTTTTCCGATGCATTATTCCTCCTTTACTGCATCCCTCGCTTCCTCACATTGACGAATTAACACACAATTTGCGTCCATATGAAATACTCAGGATTCCCTGCATTTTCCTTCTAAATCGAGATACGTTTCTACGTAAACGATAGGAGTTTCTTAGGGGTTCCGAGTATCTCTTTTCCGATGCATTATTCCTCCTTTACTGCATCCCTCGCTCCCTGACATTGACGAATTAACACACAATTTGCGTCCATATGAAATACTCTGGATTCCCTGCATTGTCCTTGTAAATCGAGATACGTTTCTACGGAAACGATAGGATTTTCTTAGGGGTTCCGAGTATCTCTTTTCCGATGCATTATTCCTCCTTTACTGCATCCGTCGCTCCCTCACATTGCCGAATTAACACACAATTTGCGTCCATATGAAATACCCTGGGTTCCCTGCATTATCTTTCTAAAACGAGATACGTTTCTACGGAAACGATAGGATTTTCTTTTGGGAGTCGGTATCTCTTTTCCGATGCATTATTCCTCCTTTACTGCATCCCTCGCTAACTCACATTGACGAATTAACACACAATTTGCGTCCATATGAAATACTCTGGATTCCCTGCATTGTCTTTCTAAATCGAGATACGTTTCTACGGAAACGATAGGATTTTCTTTCGGGTTCCGAGTATCTCTTTTCCGATGCATTATTCCTCCTTTACTGCATCCCTCGCATCCTCACATTGACGAATTAACACACAATTTGCGTCCATATGAAATACTCTGGATTCCCTGCATTGTCCTTGTAAATCGAGATACGTTTCTACGGAAACGATAGGATTTTCTTTGTGGTTCCGAGTATCTCTTTTCCGATGCATTATTCCTCCTTTACTGCATCCCTCGCTCCCTCACATTGACGAATTAACACACAATTTGCGTCCATATGATATACTCTGGATTCCCTGCATTGTCCTTCTAAATCGAGATACGTTTCTACGGAAACGATAGGACTTTCTTTGGGGTTCCGAGTATCTCTTTTCCGATGCATTATTCCTCCTTTACTGCGTCCCTCGCTCCCTCACATTGACGAATTAACACACAATTTGCGTCCATATGAAATGCTCTGGATTCCCTGCATTGTCCTTCTAAATCGAGATACGTTTCTACGGAAACGATAGGATTTTCTTTGGGGTTCCGCGTATCTCTTTTCCGATGCATTATTCCTCCTTTACTGCATCCCTCGCATCCTCACATTGACGAATTAACACACAATTTGCGTCCATATGAAATACTCTGGATTTCCTGCATTGTCTTTCTAAATCGAGATACGTTTCTACGGAAACGATAGGAATTTTCTTTGGGTTTCCGAGTATCTCTTTTCCCATGCATTATTCCTTCTTTACTGCATCCCTCGCTCCCTCACATTGACGAATTAACACACAATTTGCGTCCATATGAAATACTCTGGATTCCCTGCATTGTCCTTATAAATCGAGATACGTTTCTACGGAAACGATAGGATTTTCTTTGGGGTTCGCGTATCTCTTTTCCGATCCATTATTCCTCCTTTACTGCATCCTTCGCTTCCTCACATTGACGAAGTAACACACAATTTGCGTCCATATGAAATACTCTGGATTCCCTGCATTGTCCTTCTAAATCGAGATACGTTTCTACGGAAACGATAGGATTTTCTTTGGGGTTCCGAGTATCACTTTTCCGATGCATTATTCCTCCATCACTGCATCCCTCGCTCACTCACATTGACGAATTAACACACAATTTGCGTCCATATGTAATACTCTGGATTCCTTGCATTGTCCTTCCAAATCGAGATACGTTTCTACGGAAACGATAGGATTTTCTTTGGGGTTCCGAGTATCTCTTTTCCGATGCATTATTCCTCCTTTACTGCATCCGTCGCTCCCTCACATTGCCGAATTAACACACAATTTGCGTCCATATGAAATACTCTGGGTTCCCTGCATTATGTTTCTAAAACGAGATACGTTTCTACGGAAACGATAGGATTTTCTTTTGGGAGCCGAGTATCTCTTTTCCGATGCATTATTCCTCCTTTACTGCATCCCTAGCTAACTCACATTGACGAATTAACACACAATTTGCGTCCATATGAAATACTCTGGATTCCCTGCATTGTCCTTCTAAATCGAGATACGTTTCTACGGAAACGATAGGAATTTTCTTTGGGGTTCCGAGTATCTCTTTTCCGATGCATTATTCCTTCTTTACTGCATCCCTCGCTCCCTCACATTGACGAATTGACACACAATTTGCGTCCATATGAAATACTCTGGATTCCCTGCATTGTCCTTCTAAATCGAGATACGTTTCTACGGAAACGATAG
Source organism: Schistocerca nitens (assembly GCF_023898315.1). Lineage (NCBI taxonomy): Eukaryota > Metazoa > Arthropoda > Insecta > Orthoptera > Acrididae > Schistocerca > Schistocerca nitens. The sequence continues at coordinate 1,124,802,893 of NC_064615.1, forward strand.
GATTTTCTTTGGGGTTCCGCGTATCTCTTTTCCGATCCATTATTCCTCCTTTACTGCATCCTTCGCTTCCTCACATTGACGAATTAACACACAATTTGCGTCCATATGAAATACTCTGGATTCCCTGCATTGTCCTTCTAAATCGAGATACGTTTCTAGGGAAACGATAGGATTTTCTTTGGGGTTCCGAGTATCTCTTTTCCGATGCATTATTCCTCCTTCACTGCATCCCTCGCTCACTCACATTGACGAATTAACACACAATTTGCGTCCATATGTAATACTCTGGATTCCTTGCATTGTCCTTCCAAATCGAGATACGTTTCTACGGAAACGATAGGATTTTGTTTGGGGTTCCGAGTATCTCTTTTCCGATGCATTATTCCTCCTTTACTGCATCCGTCGCTCCCTCACATTGCCGAATTAACACACAATTTGCGTCCATATGAAATATTCTGGGTTCCCTGCATTATCTTTCTAAAACGAGATACGTTTCTACGGAAATGATAGGATTTTCTTTTGGGAGTCGAGTATCTCTTTTCCGATGCATTATTCCTCCTTTACTGCATCCCTCGCTAATTCACATTGACGAATTAACACACAATTTGCGTCCATATGAAATACTCTGGATTCCCTGCATTGTCCTTCTAAATCGAGATACGTTTCTACGGAATCGATAGGATTTTCTTTCGGATTCCGAGTATCTCTTTTCCGATGCATTATTCCTCCTTTACTGCATCCCTCGTTCCCACACATTGACGAATTAACACACAATTTGCGTCCATATGAAATACTCTGGATTCCCTGCATTGTCCTTCTAAATCGGGATTCGTTTCTACGGAAACGATAGGATTTTCTTTTGGTTCCGAGTATCTCTTTTCCGATGCATTATTCCTCCTTTACTGCATCCCTCGCTCCCTCACATTGCCGAATTAACACACAAATTTCGTCCATATGAAATACTCTGGGCTCCCTGCATTATGTTTCTAAAACGAGATACGTTTCTACGGAAACGATAGGATTTTCTTTTGGGAGTCGAGTATCTCTTTTCCGACGCATTATTCCACCTTTACTGCATCCCTCGCTCCCTCACATTGACGAATTAACACATAATTTGCGTCCATATGAAATACTCTGGATTCCCTGCATTGTCTTCGTAAATCGAGATACGTTTCTATGGAAACGATAGGATTTTCTTTGGGGTTCCGCGTATCTCTTTTCCGATGCATTATTCCTCCTTTACTGCATCCCTCGCTTCCTCACATTGACGAATTAACACACAATTTGCGTCCATATGAAATACTCAGGATTCCCTGCATTTTCCTTCTAAATCGAGATACGTTTCTACGTAAACGATAGGAGTTTCTTAGGGGTTCCGAGTATCTCTTTTCCGATGCATTATTCCTCCTTTACTGCATCCCTCGCTCCCTGACATTGACGAATTAACACACAATTTGCGTCCATATGAAATACTCTGGATTCCCTGCATTGTCCTTGTAAATCGAGATACGTTTCTACGGAAACGATAGGATTTTCTTAGGGGTTCCGAGTATCTCTTTTCCGATGCATTATTCCTCCTTTACTGCATCCGTCGCTCCCTCACATTGCCGAATTAACACACAATTTGCGTCCATATGAAATACCCTGGGTTCCCTGCATTATCTTTCTAAAACGAGATACGTTTCTACGGAAACGATAGGATTTTCTTTTGGGAGTCGGTATCTCTTTTCCGATGCATTATTCCTCCTTTACTGCATCCCTCGCTAACTCACATTGACGAATTAACACACAATTTGCGTCCATATGAAATACTCTGGATTCCCTGCATTGTCTTTCTAAATCGAGATTCGTTTCTACGGAAACGATAGGATTTTCTTTCGGGTTCCGAGTATCTCTTTTCCGATGCATTATTCCTCCTTTACTGCATCCCTCGTTCCCTCACATTGACGAATTAACACACAATTTGCGTCCATATGAAATACTCTGGATTCCCTGCATTGTCCTTCTAAATCGGGATTCGTTTCTACGGAAACGATAGGATTTTCTTTTGATTCCGAGTATCTCTTATCCGATGCATTATTCCTCCTTTACTGCATCCCTCGCTCCCTCACATTGCCGAATTAACACACAAATTTCGTCCATATGAAGTACGCTGGGTGCCCTGCATTATGTTTCTAAAACGAGATACGTTTCTACGGAAACGATAGGATTTTCTTTTGGGAGTCGAGTATCTCTTTTCCGTCGCATTATTCCTCCTTTACTGCATCCCTCGCTCCCTCACATTGACGAATTAACACACAATTTGCGTCCATATGAAATACTCTGGATTCCCTGCATTGTCCTCGTAAATCGAGATACGTTTCTACGGAAACGATAGGATTTTCTTTGGGGTTCCGCGTATCTCTTTTCCGATGCATAATTCCTCCTTTACTGCATCCCTCGCTCCCTCACATTGACGAATTAACACACAATTTGCGTCCATATGAAATACTCTGGATTCCCTGCATTGTCCTTCTAAATCGAGATACGTTTCTACGGAAACGATAGGATTTTCTTTGGGGTTCCGAGTATCTCTTTTCCGATGCATTTTTCCTCCTTTACTGCATCCCTCGCTTCCTCACATTGACGAATTAACACACAATTTGCGTCCATATGAAATACTCTGGATTCCCTGCATTGTCCTTCTAAATCGAGATACGTTTCTACGGAAACGATAGGATTTTCTTTGGGGTTCTGAGTATCTCTTTTCCGATGCATTATTCCTCCTTTACTGCATCCCTCGCTCCCTCACATTGCCGAATTAACACACTAATTGCGTCCATATGAAATACTGTGGGCTCCCTGCATTATCTTTCTAAATCGAGGTACGTTTCTACGGAAAAAATAGGATTTTCTTTTGGGAGTTGAGTATCTCTTTTCCGATGCATTATTCCTCCTTTACTGCATCCCTCGCTCCCTCACATTGACGAATTAACACACAATTTGCGTCCATATGAAATACTCTGGATTCCCTGCATGGTCCTTCTAAATCGAGATACGTTTCTACGGAAACTATAGGATTTTCTTTGGGGTTCCGAGTATCTCTTTTCCGATGCATTATTCCTCCTGTACTGCATCCCTCGCTTCCTCACATTGACGAATTAACACACAATTTGCGTCCATATGAAATACTCTGGATTCCCTGCATTGTCCTTCTAAATCGAGATACGTTTCTACGGAAACGATAGGATTTTCTTTGGGGTTCCGAGTATCTCTTTTCCGATGCATTATTCCTCCTTTACTGCATCCCTCGCTCCCTCACATTGCCGAATTAACACACTAATTGCGTCCATATGAAATACTCTGGGCTCCCTGCATTATCTTTCTAAATCGAGATACGTTTCTACGGAAAAAATAGGATTTTGTTTTGGGAGTTGAGTATCTCCTTTCCGATGCATTATTCCTCCTTTACTGCATCCCTCGCTCCCTCACATTGACGAATTAACACACAATTTGCGTCCATATGAAATACTCTGGATACCCTGCATTGTCCTTCTAAATCGAGATACGTTTCTACGGAAACGATAGGATTTTCTTTGGGGTTCCGAGTATCTCTTTTCCGATGCATTATTCCTCCTTTACTGCATCCCTCGCTCCCTCACATTGACGAATTAACACACAATTTGCGTCCATATGAAATACTCTGGATTCCTTGCATTGTCCTTCTAAATCGAGATACGTTTCTACGGAAACGATAGGATTTTCTTTGGGGTTCCGAGTATCTCTTTTCCGATGCATTATTCCTCCTTTACTGCATCCGTCGCTCCCTCACATTGCCGAATTAACACACAATTTGCGTCCATATGAAATACTCTGGGTTCCCTGCATTATCTTTCTAAAACGAGATACGTTTCTACGGAAACGATAGGATTTTCTTTTGGGAGTCGAGTATCTCTTTCCCGATGCATTATTCCTCCTTTACTGCATCCCGCGCTAACTCACATTGACGAATTAACACACATTTTGCGTCCATATGAAATACTCTGGATTCCCTGCATTGTCCTTCTAAATCGAGATACGTTTCTACGGAAACGATAGGATTTTCTTTGGGGTTCCGAGTATCTCTTTTCCGATGCATTATTCCTCCTTTACTGCATCCCTCGCTCCCTCACATTGCCGAAGTAACACACTAATTGCGTCCATATGAAATACTCTGGGCTCCCTGCATTATCTTTCTAAATCGAGATACGTTTCTACGGAAAAATTAGGATTTTCTTTTGGGAGTTGAGTATCTCTTTTCCGATGCATTATTCCTCCTTTACTGCATCCCTCGCTCCCTCACATTGACGAGTTAACACACAATTTGCGTCCATATGAAATACTCTGGATACCCTGCATTGTCCTTCTAAATCGAGATACGTTTCTACGGAAACGATAGGATTTTCTTTGGGGTTCCGAGTATCTCTTTTCCGATGCATTATTCCTCCTTTACTGCATCCCTCGCTCCCTCACATTGACGAATTAACACACAATTTCCGTCCATATGAAATACTCTGGATTCCCTGCATTGTCCTTCTAAATCAAGATACGTTTCTACGGAAACGATAGGATTTTCTTTGGGGTTCCGAGTATCTCTTTTCCGATGCATTATTCCTCCTTTACTGCATCCCTCGCTCCATCACATTGACGAATTAACACACAATTTGCGTCCATATGAAATGCTCTGGATTCCCTGCATTGTCGTTCTAAATCGAGATACGTTTCTACGGAAACGATAGGATTTTCTTTGGGGTTCCGCGTATCTCTTTTCCGATGCATTATTCCTCCTTTACTGCATCCCTCGCTTCCTCACATTGACGAATTAACACACAATTTGCGTCCATATGAAATACTCTGGATTCCCTGCATTGTCTTTCTAAATCGAGATACGTTTCTACGGAAACGATAGGATTTTCTTTGGGGTTCCGAGTATCTCTTTTCCGATGCATTATTCCTCCTTCACTGCATCCCTCGCTCACTCACATTGAAGAATCAACACACAATTTGCGTCCATATGAAATACTCTGGATTCCTTGCATTGTCCTTCTAAATCGAGATACGTTTCTACGGAAACGATAGGATTTTCTCTGGGGCTCCGAGTATCTCTTTTCCGATGCATTATTCCTCCTTTACTGCATCCGTCGCTCCCTCACATTGCCGAATTAACACACAATTTGCGTCCATATGAAATACTCTGGGTTCCCAGCATTATCTTTCTAAAACGAGATACGTTTCTACGGAAACGATAGGATTTTCTTTTGGGAGTCGAGTATCTCTTTTCCGATGCATTATTCCTCCTTTACTGCATCCCTCGCTCCCTCACATTGACGAATTAACACACAATTTGCGTCCATATGAAATGCTCTGGATTCCCTGCATTGTCCTTCTAAATCGAGATACGTTTCTACGGAAACGATAGGATTTTCTTTGGGGTTCCGCGTATCTCTTTTCCGATGCATTATTCCTCCTTTACTGCATCCCTCGCATCCTCACATTAACGAATTAACACACAATTTGCGTCCATATGAAATACTCTGGATTCCCTGCATTGTCTTTCTAAATCGAGATACGTTTCTACGGAAACGATAGGAATTTTCTTTGGGTTTCCGAGTATCTCTTTTCCCATGCATTATTCCTTCTTTACTGCATCCCTCGCTCCCTCACATTGACGAATTAACACACAATTTGCGTCCATATGAAATACTCTGGATTCCCTGCATTGTCCTTATAAATCGAGATACGTTTCTACGGAAACGATAGGATTTTCTTTGGGGTTCCGCGTATCTCTTTTCCGATCCATTATTCCTCCTTTACTGCATCCTTCGCTTCCTCACAATGACGAAGTAACACACAATTAGCGTCCATATGAAATACTCTGGATTCCCTGCATTGTCCTTCTAAATCGAGATACGTTTCTACGGAAACGATAGGATTTTCTTTGGGGTTCCGAGTATCACTTTTCCGATGCATTATTCCTCCTTCACTGCATCCCTCGCTCACTCACATTGACGAATTAACACACAATTTGCGTCCATATGTAATACTCTGGATTCCTTGCATTGTCCTTCCAAATCGAGATACGTTTCTACGGAAACGATAGGATTTTCTTTGGGGTTCCGAGTATCTCTTTTCCGATGCATTATTCCTCCTTTACTGCATCCGTCGCTCCCTCACATTGCCGAATTAACACACAATTTGCGTCCATATGAAATACTCTGGGTTCCCTGCATTATGTTTCTAAAACGAGATACGTTTCTACGGAAACGATAGGATTTTCTTTTGGGAGCCGAGTATCTCTTTTCCGATGCATTATTCCTCCTTTACTGCATCCCTTGCTAACTCACATTGACGAATTAACACACAATTTGCGTCCATATGAAATACTCTGGATTCCCTGTTTTGTCCTTCTAAATCGAGATACGTTTCTACGGAAACGATAGGAATTTTCTTTGGGGTTCCGAGTATCTCTTTTCCGATGCATTATTCCTTCTTTACTGCATCCCTCGCTCCCTCACATTGACGAATTGACACACAATTTGCGTCCATATGAAATACTCTGGATTCCCTGCATTGTCCTTCTAAATCGGGTTTCGTTTCTACGGAAACGATAGGATTTTCTTTTGGTTCCGAGTATCTCTTTTCCGATGCATTATTCCTCCTTTACTGCATCCCTCGCTCCCTCACATTGCCGAATTAACACACAAATTTCGTCCACATGAAATACTCTGGGCTCCCTGCATTATGTTTCTAAAACGAGATACGTTTCTACGGAAACGATAGGATTTTCTTTTGGGAGTCGAGTATCTCTTTTCCGACGCATTATTCCACCTTTACTGCATCCCTCGCTCCCTCACATTGACGAATTAACACATAATTTGCGTCCATATGAAATACTCTGGATTCCCTGCATTGTCCTCGTAAATCGAGATACGTTTCTATGGAAACGATAGGATTTTCTTTGGGGTTCCGCGTATCTCTTTTCCGATGCATTATTCCTCCTTTACTGCATCCCTCGCTTCCTCACATTGACGAATTAACACACAATTTGCGTCCATATGAAATACTCAGGATTCCCTGCATTTTCCTTCTAAATCGAGATACGTTTCTACGTAAACGATAGGAGTTTCTTAGGGGTTCCGAGTATCTCTTTTCCGATGCATTATTCCTCCTTTACTGCATCCCTCGCTCCCTGACATTGACGAATTAACACACAATTTGCGTCCATATGAAATACTCTGGATTCCCTGCATTGTCCTTGTAAATCGAGATACGTTTCTACGGAAACGATAGGATTTTCTTTGGGGTTCCGAGTATCTCTTTTCCGATGCATTATTCCTCCTTTACTGCATCCGTCGCTCCCTCACATTGCCGAATTAACACACAATTTGCGTCCATATGAAATACTCTGGGTTCCCTGCATTATCTTTCTAAAACGAGATACGTTTCTACGGAAACGATAGGATTTTCTTTTGGGAGTCGGTATCTCTTTTCCGATGCATTATTCCTCCTTTACTGCATCCCTCGCTAACTCACATTGACGAATTAACACACAATTTGCGTCCATATGAAATACTCTGGATTCCCTGCATTGTCTTTCTAAATCGAGATACGTTTCTACGGAAACGATAGGATTTTCTTTCGGGTTCCGAGTATCTCTTTTCCGATGCATTATTCCTCCTTTACTGCATCCCTCGTTCCCTCACATTGACGAATTAACACACAATTTGCGTCCATATGAAATACTCTGGATTCCCTGCATTGTCCTTCTAAATCGGGATTCGTTTCTACGGAAACGATAGGATTTTCTTTTGGTTCCGAGTATCTCTTATCCGATGCATTATTCCTCCTTTACTGCATCCCTCGCTCCCTCACATTGCCGAATTAACACACAAATTTCGTCCATATGAAGTACGCTGGGTGCCCTGCATTATGTTTCTAAAACGAGATACGTTTCTACGGAAACGATAGGATTTTCTTTTGGGAGTCGAGTATCTCTTTTCCGTCGCATTATTCCTCCTTTACTGCATCCCTCGCTCCCTCACATTGACGAATTAACACACAATTTGCGTCCATATGATATACTCTGGATTCCCTGCATTGTCCTTCTAAATCAAGATACGTTTCTACGGAAACGATAGGATTTTCTTTGGGGTTCCGAGTATCTCTTTTCCGATGCATTATTCCTCCTTTACTGCATCCCTCGCTCCCTCACATTGACGAATTAACACACAATTTGCGTCCATATGAAATACTCTGGATTCCCTGCATTGTCCTTCTAAATCGAGATACGTTTCTACGGAAACGATAGGATTTTCTTTGGGGTTCCGAGTATCTCTTTTCCGATGCATTTTTCCTCCTTTACTGCATCCCTCGCTTCCTCACATTGACGAATTAACACACAATTTGCGTCCATATGAAATACTCTGGATTCCCTGCATTGTCCTTCTAAATCGAGATACGTTTCTACGGAAACGATAGGATTTTCTTTGGGGTTCTGAGTATCTCTTTTCCGATGCATTATTCCTCCTTTACTGCATCCCTCGCTCCCTCACATTGCCGAATTAACACACTAATTGCGTCCATATGAAATACTGTGGGCTCCCTGCATTATCTTTCTAAATCGAGGTACGTTTCTACGGAAAAAATAGGATTTTCTTTTGGGAGTTGAGTATCTCTTTTCCGATGCATTATTCCTCCTTTACTGCATCCCTCGCTCCCTCACATTGACGAATTAACACACAATTTGCGTCCATATGAAATACTCTGGATTCCCTGCATGGTCCTTCTAAATCGAGATACGTTTCTACGGAAACGATAGGATTTTCTTTGGGGTTCCGAGTATCTCTTTTCCGATGCATTATTCCTCCTGTACTGCATCCCTCGCTTCCTCACATTGACGAATTAACACACAATTTGCGTCCATATGAAATACTCTGGATTCCCTGCATTGTCCTTCTAAATCGAGATACGTTTCTACGGAAACGATAGGATTTTCTTTGGGGTTCCGAGTATCTCTTTTCCGATGCATTATTCCTCCTTTACTGCATCCCTCGCTCCCTCACATTGCCGAATTAACACACTAATTGCGTCCATATGAAATACTCTGGGCTCCCTGCATTATCTTTCTAAATCGAGATACGTTTCTACGGAAAAAATAGGATTTTGTTTTGGGAGTTGAGTATCTCCTTTCCGATGCATTATTCCTCCTTTACTGCATCCCTCGCTCCCTCACATTGACGAATTAACACACAATTTGCGTCCATATGAAATACTCTGGATACCCTGCATTGTCCTTCTAAATCGAGATACGTTTCTACGGAAACGATAGGATTTTCTTTGGGGTTCCGAGTATCTCTCTTCCGATGCATTATTCCTCCTTTACTGCATCCCTCGCTCCCTCACATTGACGAATTAACACACAATTTGCGTCCATATGAAATACTCTGGATTCCTTGCATTGTCCTTCTAAATCGAGATACGTTTCTACGGAAACGATAGGATTTTCTTTGGGGTTCCGAGTATCTCTTTTCCGATGCATTATTCCTCCTTTACTGCATCCGTCGCTCCCTCACATTGCCGAATTAACACACAATTTGCGTCCATAAGAAATACTCTGGGTTCCCTGCATTATCTTTCTAAAACGAGATACGTTTCTACGGAAACGAAAGGATTTTCTTTTGGGAGTCGAGTATCTCTTTTCCGATGCATTATTCCTCCTTTACTGCATCCCGCGCTAACTCACATTGACGAATTAACACACATTTTGCGTCCATATGAAATACTCTGGATTCCCTGCATTGTCCTTCTAAATCGAGATACGTTTCTACGGAAACGATAGGATTTTCTTTGGGGTTCCGAGTATCTCTTTTCCGATGCATTATTCCTCCTTTACTGCATCCCTCGCTCCCTCACATTGCCGAATTAACACACTAATTGCGTCCATATGAAATACTCTGGGCTCCCTGCATTATCTTTCTAAATCGAGATACGTTTCTACGGAAAAATTAGGATTTTCTTTTGGGAGTAGAGTATCTCTTTTCCGATGCATTATTCCTCCTTTACTGCATCCCTCGCTCCCTCACATTGACGAGTTAACACACAATTTGCGTCCATATGAAATACTCTGGATACCCTGCATTGTCCTTCTAAATCGAGATACGTTTCTACGGAAACGATAGGATTTTCTTTGGGGTTCCGAGTATCTCTTTTCCGATGCATTATTCCTCCTTTACTGCATCCCTCGCTCCCTCACATTGACGAATTAACACACAATTTCCGTCCATATGAAATACTCTGGATTCCCTGCATTGTCCTTCTAAATCAAGATACGTTTCTACGGAAACGATAGGATTTTCTTTGGGGTTCCGAGTATCTCTTTTCCGATGCATTATTCCTCCTTTACTGCATCCCTCGCTCCATCACATTGACGAATTAACACACAATTTGCGTCCATATGAAATGCTCTGGATTCCCTGCATTGTCGTTCTAAATCGAGATACGTTTCTACGGAAACGATAGGATTTTCTTTGGGGTTCCGCGTATCTCTTTTCCGATGCATTATTCCTCCTTTACTGCATCCCTCGCTTCCTCACATTGACGAATTAACACACAATTTGCGTCCATATGACATGCTCTGGATTCCCTGCATTGTCGTTCTAAATCGAGATACGTTTCTACGGAAACGATAGGATTTTCTTTGGGGTTCCGCGTATCTCTTTTCCGATGCATTATTCCTCCTTTACTGCATCCCTCGCTTCCTCACATTGACGAATTAACACACAATTTGCGTCCATATGAAATACTCTGGATTCCCTGCATTGTCTTTCTAAATCGAGATACGTTTCTAGGGAAACGATAGGATTTTCTTTGGGGTTCCGAGTATCTCTTTTCCGATGCATTATTCCTCCTTCACTGCATCCCTCGCTCACTCACATTGAAGAATCAACACACAATTTGCGTCCATATGAAATACTCTGGATTCCTTGCATTGTCCTTCTAAATCGAGATACGTTTCTACGGAAACGATAGGATTTTCTTTGGGGCTCCGAGTATCTCTTTTCCGATGCATTATTCCTCCTTTACTGCATCCGTCGCTCCCTCACATTGCCGAATTAACACACAATTTGCGTCCATATGAAATACTCTGGGTTCCCTGCATTATCTTTCTAAAACGAGATACGTTTCTACGGAAACGATAGGATTTTCTTTTGGGAGTCGAGTATCTCTTTTCCGATGCATTATTCCTCCTTTACTGCATCCCTCGCTCCCTCACATTGACGAATTAACACACAATTTGCGTCCATATGAAATACTCTGGATTCCCTGCATTGTCCTTCTAAATCGGGATTCGTTTCTACGGAAACGATAGGATTTTCTTTTGGTTCCGAGTATCTCTTTTCCGATGCATTATTCCTCCTTCACTGCATCCCTCGCTCACTCACATTGACGAATCAACACACAATTTGCGTCCATATGAAATACTCTGGATTCCTTGCATTGTCCTTCTAAATCGAGATACGTTTCTACGGAAACGATAGGATTTTCTTTGGGGTTCCGAGTATCTCTTTTCCGATGCATTATTCCTCCTTAACTGCATCCGTCGCTCCCTCACATTGCCGAATTAACACACAATTTGCGTCCATATGAAATACTCTGGGTTCCCTGCATTATCTTTCTAAAACGAGATACGTTTCTACGGAAACGATAGGATTTTCTTTTGGGAGTCGAGTATCTCTTTTCCGATGCATTATTCCTCCTTTACTGCATCCCTCGCTAACTCACATTGACGAATTAATACACAATTTGCGTCCATATGAAATACTCTGGATTCCCTGCATTGTCCTTCTAAATCGAGATACGTTTCTACGGAAACGATAGGATTTTCTTTGGGGTTCCGAGTATCTCTTTTCCGATCTATTATTCCTCCTTTACTGCATCCCTCGCTCCCTGACATTGACGAATTAACACACAATTTGCGTCCATATGAAATACTCTGGATTCCCTGCATTGTCCTTGTAAATCGAGATACGTTTCTACGGAAACGATAGGATTTTCTTTGGGGTTCCGAGTATCTCTTTTCCGATGCATTATTCCTCCTTTACTGCATCCGTCGCTCCCTCACATTGCCGAATTAACACACAATTTGCGTCCATATGAAATACTCTGGGTTCCCTGCATTATCTTTCTAAAACGAGATACGTTTCTACGGAAACGATAGGATTTTCTTTTGGGAGCCGAGTATCTCTTTTACGATGCATTATTCCTCCTTTACTGCATCCCTCGCTCCCTGACATTGACGAATTAACACACAATTTGCGTCCATATGAAATACTCTGGATTCCCTGCATTGTCTTTCTAAATCGAGATACGCTTCTACGGAAACGATAGGATTTTCTTTCGGGTTCCGAGTATCTCTTTTCCGATGCATTATTCCTCCTTTACTGCATCCCTCGTTCCCTCACATTGACGAATTAACACACAATTTGCGTCCATATGAAATACTCTGGATTCCCTGCATTGTCCTTCTAAATCGGGATTCGTTTCTACGGAAACGATAGGATTTTCTTTTGGTTCCGAGTATCTCTTTTCCGATGCATTATTCCTCCTTCACTGCATCCCTCGCTCACTCACATTGACGAATCAACACACAATTTGCGTCCATATGAAATACTCTGGATTCCTTGCATTGTCCTTCTAAATCGAGATACGTTTCTACGGAAACGATAGGATTTTCTTTGGGGTTCCGAGTATCTCTTTTCCGATGCATTATTCCTCCTTTACTGCATCCGTCGCTCCCTCACATTGCCGAATTAACACACAGTTTGCGTCCATATGAAATACTCTGGGTTCCCTGCATTATCTTTCTAAAACGAGATACGTTTCTACGGAAACGATAGGATTTTCTTTTGGGAGTCGAGTATCTCTTTTCCGATGCATTATTCCTCCTTTACTGCATCCCTCGCTAACTCACATTGACGAATTAACACACAATTTGCGTCCATATGAAATACTCTGGATTCCCTGCATTGTCCTTCTAAATCGAGATACGTTTCTACGGAAACGATAGGATTTTCTTTGGGGTTCCGAGTATCTCTTTTCCGATGCATTATTCCTCCTTTACTGCATCCCTCGTTCCCTCACATTGACGAATTAACACACAATTTGCGTCCATATGAAATACTCTGGATTCCCTGCATTGTCCTTCTAAATCGGGATTCGTTTCTACGGAAACGATAGGATTTTCTTTGGGGTTCCGAGTATCTCTTTTCCGATGCATTATTCCTCCTTTACTGCATCCCTCGCTCCCTCACATTGCCGAATTAACACACAAATTTCGTCCATATGAAATACTCTGGGTTCCCTGCATTATGTTTCTAAAACGAGATACGTTTCTACGGAAACGATAGGATTTTCTTTTGGGAGTCGAGTATCTCTTTTCCGATGCATTATTCCTCCTTTACTGCATCCCTCGCTCCCTCACATTGACGAATTAACACACAATTTGCGTCCATATGAAATACTATGGATTCCCTGCATTGTCCTTCTAAATCGAGATACGTTTCTACGGAAACGATAGGATTTTCTTTCGGGTTCCGAGTATCTCTTTTCCGATGCATTATTCCTCCTTTACTGCATCCGTCGCTTCCTCACATTGACGAATTAACACACAATTTGCGTCCATATGAAATACTCTGTATTCCCTGCATTTTCCTTCTAAATCGAGATACGTTTCTACGGAAACGATATCAGTTTCTTAGGGGTTCCGAGTATCTCTTTTCCGATGCATTATTCCTCCTTTACTGCATCCCTCGCTGCCTGACATTGACGAATTAACACACAATTGGCGTCCATATGAAATACTCTGGATTCCCTGCATTGTCCTTGTAAATCGAAATACGTTTCTACGGAAACGATAGGATTTTCTTTGGGGTTCCGAGTATCTCTTTTCCGATGCATTATTCCTCCTTTACTGCATCCCTCGCTCCCTCACATTGACGAATTAACACACAATTTGCATCCATATGATATACTCTGGATTCCCTGCATTGTCCTTCTAAATCGAGATACGTTTCTACGGAAACGAAAGGACTTTCTTTGGGGTTCCGTGTATCTCTTTTCCGATGCATTATTCCTCCTTTACTGCATCCCTCGCTCCCTCACATTGACGAATTAACACACAATTTGCGTCCATATGAAATACTCGGGATTCCCTGCATTGTCCTTCTAAATCGGTATTCGTTTCTACGGAAACGACAGGATTTTCTTTGGGGTTCCGAGTATCTCTTTTCCGATGCATTATTCCTCCTTTACTGCATCCCTCGCTCCCTCACATTGCCGAATTAACACACAAATTGCGTCCATATGAAATACTCTGGGTTCCCTGCATTATATTTCTAAATCGAGCTACGTTTCTACGGAAACGATAGGATTTTCTTTTGGGAGTCGAGTATCTCTTTTCCGATGCATTATTCCTCCTTTACTGCATCCCTCGCTCCCTCACATTGACGAATTAACACACAATTTGCGTCCATATGAAATACTCTGGATTCCCTGCATTGTCCTTCTAAATCGAGATACGTTTCTACGGAAACGATAGGAATTTTCTTTGGGGTTCCGAGTATCTCTTTTCCGATGCATTATTCCTTCTTTACTGCATCCCTCGCTCCCTCACATTGACGAATTAACACACAATTTGCGTCCATATGAAATACTCTGGATTCCCTGCATTGTCCTTCTAAATCGAGATACGTTTCTACGGAAACGATAGGATTTTCTTTGGGGTTCCGCGTATCTCTTTTCCGATCCATTATTCCTCCTTTACTGCATCCTTCGCTTCCTCACATTGACGAATTAACACACAATTTGCGTCCATATGAAATACTCTGGATTCCCTGCATTGTCCTTCTAAATCGAGATACGTTTCTACGGAAACGATAGGATTTTCTTTGGGGTTCCGAGTATCACTTTTCCGATGCATTATTCCTCCTTCACTGCATCCCTCGCTCACTCACATTGACGAATTAACACACAATTTGCGTCCATATGTAATACTCTGGATTCCTTGCATTGTCCTTCCAAATCGAGATACGTTTCTACGGAAACGATAGGATTTTCTTTGGGGTTCCGAGTATCTCTTTTCCGATGCATTATTCCTCCTTTACTGCATCCGTCGCTCCCTCACATTGCCGAATTAACACACAATTTGCGTCCATATGAAATACTCTGGGTTCCCTGCATTATCTTTCTAAAACGAGATACGTTTCTACGGAAACGATAGGATTTTCTTTTGGGAGTCGAGTATCTCTTTTCCGATGCATTATTCCTCCTTTACTGCATCCCTAGCTAACTCACATTGACGAATTAACACACAATTTGCGTCCATATGAAATACTCTGGATACCCTGCATTGTCCTTCTAAATCGAGATACGTTTCTACGGAAACGATAGGAATTTTCTTTGGGGTTCCGAGTATCTCTTTTCCGATGCATTATTCCTTCTTTACTGCATCCCTCGCTCCCTCACATTGACGAATTGACACACAATTTGCGTCCATATGAAATACTCTGGATTCCCTGCATTGTCCTTCTAAATCGAGATACGTTTCTACGGAAACGATAGGATTTTCTTTGGGGTTCCGCGTATCTCTTTTCCGATCCATTATTCCTCCTTTACTGCATCCTTCGCTTCCTCACATTGACGAATTAACACACAATTTGCGTCCATATGAAATACTCTGGATTCCCTGCATTGTCCTTCTAAATCGAGATACGTTTCTATGGAAACGATAGGATTTTCTTTGGGGTTCCGAGTATCTCTTTTCCGATGCATTATTCCTCCTTCACTGCATCCCTCGCTCACTCACATTGACGAATTAACACACAATTTGCGTCCATATGTAATACTCTGGATTCCTTGCATTGTCCTTCCAAATCGAGATACGTTTCTACGGAAACGATAGGATTTTCTTTGGGGTTCCGAGTATCTCTTTTCCGATGCATTATTCCTCCTTTACTGCATCCGTCGCTCCCTCACATTGCCGAATTAACACACAATTTGCGTCCATATGAAATACTCTGGGTTCCCTGCATTATCTTTCTAAAACGAGATACGTTTCTACGGAAACGATAGGATTTTCTTTTGGGAGTCGAGTATCTCTTTTCCGATGCATTATTCCTCCTTTACTGCATCCCTCGCTAACTCACATTGACGAATTAACACACAATTTGCGTCCATATGAAATACTCTGGATTCCCTGCATTGTCCTTCTAAATCGAGATACGTTTCTACGGAAACGATAGGATTTTCTTTCGGGTTCCGAGTATCTCTTTTCCGATGCATTATTCCTTCTTTACTGCATCCCTCGTTCCCTCACATTGACGAATTAACACACAATTTGCGTCCATATGAAATACTCTGGATTCCCAGCATTGTCCTTCTAAATCGGGATTCGTTTCTACGGAAACGATAGGATTTTCTTTTGGTTCCGAGTATCTCTTTTCCGATGCATTATTCCTCCTTTACTGCATCCCTCGCTCCCTCACATTGCCGAATTAACACACAAAGTTCGTCCATATGAAATACTCTGGGTTCCCTGCATTATGTTTCTAAAACGAGATACGTTTCTACGGAAACGATAGGATTTTCTTTTGGGAGTCGAGTATCTCTTTTCCGACGCATTATTCCACCTTTACTGCATCGCTCGCTCCCTCACATTGACGAATTAACACACAATTTGCGTCCATATGAAATACTCTGGATTCCCTGCATTGTCCTCGTAAATCGAGATACGTTTCTACGGAAGCGATAGGATTTTCTTTGGGGTTCCGCGTATCTCTTTTCCGATGCATAATTCCTCCTTTACTGCATCCCTCGCTTCCACACATTGACGAATTAACACACAATTTGCGTCCATATGAAATACTCAGGATTCCCTGCATTTTCCTTCTAAATCGAGATACGTTTCTACGGAAACGATAGGATATTCTTAGGGGTTCCGAGTATCTCTTTTCCGATGCATTATTCCTCCTTTACTGCATCCCTCGCTCCCTGACATTGACGAATTAACACACAATTTGCGTCCATATGAAATACTCTTGATTCCCTGCATTGTCCTTGTAAATCGAGATACGTTTCTACGGAAACGATAGGATTTTCTTTGTGGTTCCGAGTATCTCTTTTCCGATGCATTATTCCTCCTTTACTGCATCCCTCGCTCCCTCACATTGACGAATTAATACACAATTTGCGTCCATATGATATACTCTGGATTCCCTGCATTGTCCTTCTAAATCGAGATACGTTTCTACGGAAACGATAGGACTTTCTTTGGGGTTCCGAGTATCTCTTTTCCGATGCATTATTCCTCCTTTACTGCATCCCTCGCTCCCTCACATTGACGAATTAACACACAATTTGCGTCCATATGAAATGCTCTGGATTCCCTGCATTGTCCTTCTAAATCGAGATACGTTTCTACGGAAACGATAGGATTTTCTTTGGGGTTCCGCGTATCTCTTTTCCGATGCATTATTCCTCCTTTACCGCATCCCTCGCTTCCTCACATTGACGAATTAACACACAATTTGCGTCCATATGAAATACTCTGGATTCCCTGCATTGTCTTTCTAAATCGAGATACGTTTCTACGGAAACGATAGGAATTTTCTTTGGGTTTCCGAGTATCTCTTTTCCGATGCATTATTCCTTCTTTACTGCATCCCTCGCTCCCTCACATTGACGAATTAACACACAATTTGCGTCCATATGAAATACTCTGGATTCCCTGCATTGTCCTTATAAATCGAGATACGTTTCTACGGAAACGATAGGATTTTCTTTGGGGTTCCGCGTATCTCTTTTCCGATCCATTATTCCTCCTTTACTGCATCCTTCGCTTCCTCACATTGACGAATTAACACACAATTTGCGTCCATATGAAATACTCTGGATTCCCTGCATTGTCCTTCTAAATCGAGATACGTTTCTACGGAAACGATAGGATTTTCTTTGGGGTTCCGAGTATCACTTTTCCGATGCATTATTCCTCCTTCACTGCATCCCTCGCTCACTCACATTGACGAATTAACACACAATTTGCGTCCATATGTAATACTCTGGATTCCTTGCATTGTCCTTCCAAATCGAGATACGTTTCTACGGAAACGATAGGATTTTCTTTGGGGTTCCGAGTATCTCTTTTCCGATGCATTATTCCTCTTTACTGCATCCGTCCCTCCCTCACATTGCCGAATTAACACACAAATTTCGTCCATATGAAATACTCTGGGCTCCCTGCATTATGTTTCTAAAACGAGATACGTTTCTACGGAAACGATAGGATTTTCTTTTGGGAGTCGAGTATCTCTTTTCCGACGCATTATTCCACCTTTACTGCATCCCTCGCTCCCTCACATTGACGAATTAACACACAATTTGCGTCCATATGAAATACTCTGGATTCCCTGCATTGTCCTTCTAAATCGAGATACGTTTCTACAGAAACGATAGGATTTTCTTTGGGGTTCCGCGTATCTCTTTTCCGATGCATTATTCCTCCTTTACTGCATCCGTCGCTTCCTCACATTGACGAATTAACACACAATTTGCGTCCATATGAAATACTCTAGATTCCCTGCATTTTCCTTCTAAATCGAGATACGTTTCTACGGAAACGATAGGAGTTTCTTAGGGGTTCCGAGTATCTCTTTTCCGATGCATTATTCCACCTTTACTGCATCCCTCGCTCCCTGACATTGACGAATTAAAACACAATTTGCGTCCATATGAAATACTCTGGATTCCCTGCATTGTCCTTGTAAATCGAGATACGTTTCTACGGAAACGATAGGATTTTCTTTGGGGTTCCGAGTATCTCTTTTCCGATGCATTATTCCTCCTTTACTGCATCCCTCGCTCCCTCACATTGACGAATTAACACACAATTTGCGTCCATATGATATACTCTGGATTCCCTGCATTGTCCTTCTAAATCGAGATACGTTTCTACGGAAACGATAGGACTTTCTTTGGGTTTCCGTGTATCTCTTTTCCGATGCATTATTCCTGCTTTACTGTTTCCCTCGCTCCCTCACATTGACGAATTAACACACAATTTGCGTCCATATGAAATACTCTGGATTCCCAGCATTGTCCTTCTAAATCGGGATTCGTTTCTACGGAAACGATAGGATTTTCTTTTGGTTCCGAGTATCTCTTTTCCGATGCATTATTCCTCCTTTACTGCATCCCTCGCTCCCTCACATTGCCGAATTAACACACAAATTTCGTCCATATGAAATACTCTGGGTTCCCTGCATTATGTTTCTAAAACGAGATACGTTTCTACGGAAACGATAGGATTTTCTTTTGGGAGTCGAGTATCTCTTTTCCGACGCATTATTCCACCTTTACTGCATCGCTCGCTCCCTCACATTGACGAATTAACACACAATTTGCGTCCATATGAAATACTCTGGATTCCCTGCATTGTCCTCGTAAATCGAGATACGTTTCTACGGAAGCGATAGGATTTTCTTTGGGGTTCCGCGTATCTCTTTTCCGATGCATAATTCCTCCTTTACTGCATCCCTCGCTTCCACACATTGACGAATTAACACACAATTTGCGTCCATATGAAATACTCAGGATTCCCTGCATTTTCCTTCTAAATCGAGATACGTTTCTACGGAAACGATAGGATATTCTTAGGGGTTCCGAGTATCTCTTTTCCGATGCATTATTCCTCCTTTACTGCATCCCTCGCTCCCTGACATTGACGAATTAACACACAATTTGCGTCCATATGAAATACTCTTGATTCCCTGCATTGTCCTTGTAAATCGGGATACGTTTCTACGGAAACGATAGGATTTTCTTTGTGGTTCCGAGTATCTCTTTTCCGATGCATTATTCCTCCTTTACTGCATCCCTCGCTCCCTCACATTGACGAATTAACACACAATTTGCGTCCATATGATATACTCTGGATTCCCTGCATTGTCCTTCTAAATGGAGATACGTTTCTACGGAAACGATAGGACTTTCTTTGGGGTTCCGAGTATCTCTTTTCCGATGCATTATTCCTCCTTTACTGCATCCCTCGCTCCCTCACATTGACGAATTAACACACAATTTGCGTCCATATGAAATGCTCTGGATTCCCTGCATTGTCCTTCTAAATCGAGATACGTTTCTACGGAAACGATAGGATTTTCTTTGGGGTTCCGCGTATCTCTTTTCCGATGCATTATTCCTCCTTTACCGCATCCCTCGCTTCCTCACATTGACGAATTAACACACAATTTGCGTCCATATGAAATACTCTGGATTCCCTGCATTGTCTTTCTAAATCGAGATACGTTTCTACGGAAACGATAGGAATTTTCTTTGGGTTTCCGAGTATCTCTTTTCCGATGCATTATTCCTTCTTTACTGCATCCCTCGCTCCCTCACATTGACGAATTAACACACAATTTGCGTCCATATGAAATACTCTGGATTCCCTGCATTGTCCTTATAAATCGAGATACGTTTCTACGGAAACGATAGGATTTTCTTTGGGGTTCCGCGTATCTCTTTTCCGATCCATTATTCCTCCTTTACTGCATCCTTCGCTTCCTCACATTGACGAATTAACACACAATTTGCGTCCATATGAAATACTCTGGATTCCCTGCATTGTCCTTCTAAATCGAGATACGTTTCTACGGAAACGATAGGATTTTCTTTGGGGTTCCGAGTATCACTTTTCCGATGCATTATTCCTCCTTCACTGCATCCCTCGCTCACTCACATTGACGAATTAACACACAATTTGCGTCCATATGTAATACTCTGGATTCCTTGCATTGTCCTTCCAAATCGAGATACGTTTCTACGGAAACGATAGGATTTTCTTTGGGGTTCCGAGTATCTCTTTTCCGATGCATTATTCCTCCTTTACTGCATCCGTCGCTCCCTCACATTGCCGAATTAACACACAAATTTCGTCCATATGAAATACTCTGGGCTCCCTGCATTATGTTTCTAAAACGAGATACGTTTCTACGGAAACGATAGGATTTTCTTTTGGGAGTCGAGTATCTCTTTTCCGACGCATTATTCCACCTTTACTGCATCCCTCGCTCCCTCACATTGACGAATTAACACACAATTTGCGTCCATATGAAATACTCTGGATTCCCTGCATTGTCCTTCTAAATCGAGATACGTTTCTACAGAAACGATAGGATTTTCTTTGGGGTTCCGCGTATCTCTTTTCCGATGCATTATTCCTCCTTTACTGCATCCGTCGCTTCCTCACATTGACGAATTAACACACAATTTGCGTCCATATGAAATACTCTAGATTCCCTGCATTTTCCTTCTAAATCGAGATACGTTTCTACGGAAACGATAGGAGTTTCTTAGGGGTTCCGAGTATCTCTTTTCCGATGCATTATTCCTCCTTTACTGCATCCCTCGCTCCCTGACATTGACGAATTAACACACAATTTGCGTCCATATGAAATACTCTGGATTCCCTGCATTGTCCTTGTAAATCGAGATACGTTTCTACGGAAACGATAGGATTTTCTTTGGGGTTCCGAGTATCTCTTTTCCGATGCATTATTCCTCCTTTACTGCATCCCTCGCTCCCTCACATTGACGAATTAACACACAATTTGCGTCCATATGATATACTCTGGATTCCCTGCATTGTCCTTCTAAATCGAGATACGTTTCTACGGAAACGATAGGACTTTCTTTGGGTTTCCGTGTATCTCTTTTCCGATGCATTATTCCTGCTTTACTGTTTCCCTCGCTCCCTCACATTGACGAATTAACACACAATTTGCGTCCATATGAAATACTCTGGATTCCCTGCATTGTCCTTCTAAATCGAGATACGTTTCTACGGAAATGATAGGATTTTCTTTTGGGAGTCGAGTATCTCTTTTCCGATGCATTATTCCTCCTTTACTGCATCCCTCGCTAACTCACATTGACGAATTAACACACAATTTGCGTCCATATGAAATACTCTGGATTCCCTGCATTGTCCTTCTAAATCGAGATACGTTTCTACGGAAACGATAGGATTTTCTTTGGGGTTCCGAGTATCTCTTTTCCGATGCATTATTCCTCCTTCACTGCATCCCTCGCACACTCACATTGACGAATTAACACACAATTTGCGTCCATATGAAATACTCAGGATTCCTTGCATTGTCCTTCCAAATCGAGATACGTTTGTACGGAAACGATAGGATTTTCTTTGGGGTCCCGAGTATCTCTTTTCCGATGCATTATTCCTCCTTTACTGCATCCGTCGCTCCCTCACATTGCCGAATTAACACACAATTTGCGTCCATATTAAATACTCTGGGTTCCCTGCATTATCTTTCTAAAACGAGATACGTTTCTACGGAAACGATAGGATTTTCTTTTGGGAGTCGAGTATCTCCTTTCCGATGCATTATTCCTCCTTTACTGCATCCCTCGCTAACTCACATTGACGAATTAACACACAATTTGCGTCCATATGAAATACTCTGGATTCCCTGCATTGTCCTTCTAAATCGAGATACGTTTCTACGGAAATGATAGGATTTTCTTTCGGGTTCCGAGTATCTCTTTTCCGATGCATTATTCCTCCTTTACTGCATCCCTCGTTCCCTCACATTGACGAATTAACACCCAATTTGCGTCCATATGAAATACTCTGGATTCCCTGCATTGTCCTTCTAAATCGGGATTCGTTTCTACGGAAACGATAGGATTTTCTTTTGGTTCCGAGTATCTCTTTTCCGACGCATTATTCCTCCTTTACTGCATCCCTCGCTCCCTCACATTGCCGAATTAACACACAAATTTCGTCCATATGAAATACCCTGGGTTCCCTGCATTATGTTTCTAAAACGAGATACGTTTCTACGGAAACGATAGGATTTTCTATTGGGAGTCGAGTATCTCTTTTCCGATGCATTATTCCTCCTTTACTGCATCCCTCGCTCCCTCACATTGACGAATTAACACACAATTTGCGTCCATATGAAATACTCTGGATTCCCTGCATTGTCCTTCTAAATCGAGATACGTTTCTACAGAAACGATAGGATTTTCTTTGGGGTTCCGCGTATCTCTTTTCCGATGCATTATTCCTCCTTTACTGCATCCGTCGCTTCCTCACATTAACGAATTAACACACAATTTGCGTCCATATGAAATACTCTAGATTCCCTGCATTTTCCTTCTAAATCGAGATACGTTTCTACGGAAACGATAGGAGTTTCTTAGGGGTTCCGAGTATCTCTTTTCCGATGCATTATTCCTCCTTTACTGCATCCCTCGCTCCCTGACATTGACGAATTAACACACAATTTGCGTCCATATGAAATACTCTGGATTCCCTGCATTGTCCTTGTAAATCGAGGTACGTTTCTACGGAAACGATAGGATTTTCTTTGGGGTTCCGAGTATCTCTTTTCCGATGCATTATTCCTCCTTTACTGCATCCCTCGCTCCCTCACATTGACGAATTAACGCACAATTTGCGTCCATATGATATACTCTGGATTCCCTGCGTTGTCCTTCTAAATCGAGATACGTTTCTACGGAAACGATAGGACTTTCTTTGGGGTTCCGTGTATCTCTTTTCCGATGCATTATTGCTCCTTTACTGCATCCCTCGCTCCCTCACATTGACGAATTAACACACAATTTGCGTCCATATGAAATACTCTGGATTCCCTGCATTGTCCTTCTAAATCGAGATACGTTTCTACGGAAACGATAGGATTTTCTTTTGGGAGTCGAGTATCTCTTTTCCGATGCATTATTCCTCCTTTACTGCATCCCTCGCTAACTCACATTGACGAATTAACACACAATTTGCGTCCATATGAAATACTCTGGATTCCCTGCATTGTCCTTCTAAATCGAGATACGTTTCTACGGAAACGATAGGATTTTCTTTGGGGTTCCGTGTATCTCTTTTCCGATGCATTATTCCTCCTTCACTGCATCCCTCGCTCACTCACATTGACGAATTAACACACAATTTGCGTCCATATGAAATACTCTGGATTCCTTGCATTGTCCTTCCAAATCGAGATACGTTTCTACGGAAACGATAGGATTTTCTTTGGGGTTCCGAGTATCTCTTTTCCGATGCATTATTCCTCCTTTACTGCATCCGTCGCTCCCTCACATTGCCGAATTAACACACAATTTGCGTCCATATGAAATACTCTGGATTCCCTGCATTATCTTTCTAAAACGAGATACGTTTCTACGGAAACGATAGGATTTTCTTTTGGGAGTCGAGTATCTCTTTTCCGATGCATTATTCCTCCTTTACTGCATCCCTCGCTAACTCACATTGACGAATTAACACACAATTTGCGTCCATATGAAATACTCTGGATTCCCTGCATTGTCCTTCTAAATCGAGATACGTTTCTACGGAAACGATAGGATTTTCTTTCGGGTTCCGAGTATCTCTTTTCCGTTGCATTATTCCTCCTTTACTGCATCCCTCGTTCCCTCACATTGACGAATTAACACACAATTTGCGTCCATATGAAATACTCTGGATTCCCTGCATTGTCCTTCTAAATCGGGATTCGTTTCTACGGAAACGATAGGATTTTCTTTTGGTTCCGAGTATCTCTTTTCCGACGCATTATTCCTCCTTTACTGCATCCCTCGCTCCCTCACATTGCCGAATTAACACACAAATTTCGTCCATATGAAATACTCTGGGTTCCCTGCATTATGTTTCTAAAACGAGATACGTTTCTACGGAAACGATAGGATTTTCTTTTGGGAGTCGAGTATCTCTTTTCCGACGCATTATTCCTCCTTCACTGCATCCCTCGCTCCCTCACATTGACGAATTAACACACAATTTGCGTCCATATGAAATACTCTGGATTCCCTGCATTGTCCTTGTAAATCGAGATACGTTTCTACGGAAACGATAGGATTTTCTTTGGGGTACCGCGTATCTCTTTTCCGATGCATTATTCCTCCTTTACTGCATCCCTCGCTTCCTCACATTGACGAATTAACACACAATTTGCGTCCATATGAAATACTCAGGATTCCCTGCATTTTCCTTCTAAATCGAGATACGTTTCTACGGAAACGATAGGATATTCTTAGGGGTTCCGAGTATCTCTTTTCCGATGCATTATTCCTCCTTTACTGCATCCCTCGCTCCCTGACATTGACGAATTAACACACAATTTGCGTCCATATGAAATACTCTGGATTCCCTGCATTGTCCTTGTAAATCGAGGTACGTTTCTACGGAAACGATAGGATTTTCTTTGGGGTTCCGAGTATCTCTTTTCCGATGCATTATTCCTCCTTTACTGCATCCCTCGCTCCCTCACATTGACGAATTAACACACAATTTGCGTCCATATGATATACTCTGGATTCCCTGCATTGTCCTTCTAAATCGAGATACGTTTCTACGGAAACGATAGGACTTTCTTTGGGGTTCCGAGTATCTCTTTTCCGATGCATTATTCCTCCTTTACTGCATCCCTCACTCCCTCACATTGAGGAATTAACACACAATTTGCGTCCATATGAAATGCTCTGGATTCCCTGCATTGTCCTTCTAAATCGAGATACGTTTCTACGGAAACGATAGGATTTTCTTTGGGGTTCTGCGTATCTCTTATCCGATGCATTATTCCTCCTTTACTGCATCCCTCGCTTCCTCACATTGACGAATTAACACACAATTTGCGTCCATATGAAATACTCTGGATTCCCTGCATTGTCTTTCTAAATCGAGATACGTTTCTACGTAAACGATAGGATTTTCTTTGGGGTTCCGAGTATCTCTTTTCCGATGCATTATTCCTCCTTCACTGCATCCCTCGCTCACTCACATTGACGAATCAACACACAATTTGCGTCCATATGAAATACTCTGGATTCCTTGCATTGTCCTTCTAATCGTGATACGTTTCTACGGAAACGATAGGATTTTCTTTGGGGTTCCGAGTATCTCTTTTCCGATGCATTATTCCTCCTTTACTGCATCCGTCGCTCCCTCACATTGCCGAATTAACACACAATTTGCGTCCATATGAAATACTCTGGGTTCCCTGCATTATCTTCCTAAAACGAGATACGTTTCTACGGAAACGATAGGATTTTCTTTTGGCAGTCGAGTATCTCTTTTCCGATGCATTATTCCTCCTTTACTGCATCCCTCGCCAACTCACATTGACGAATTAACACACAATTTGCGTCCATATGAAATACTCTGGAACCCTGCATTGTCCTTCTAAATCGAGATACGTTTCTACGGAAACGATAGGATTTTCTTTGGGGTTCCGAGTATCTCTTTTCCGATGCATTATGCCTCCTCTACTGCATCCCTCCTTCCCTCACATTGACGAATTAACACACAATTTGCGTCCATATGAAATACTCTGGATTCCCTGCATTGTCCTTCTAAATCGGGATTCGTTTCTACGGAAACGATAGGATTTTCTTTGGGGTTCCGAGTATCTCTTTTCCGATGCATTATTCCTCCTTTACTGCATCCCTCGCTCCCTCACATTGACGAACTAACACACAATTTGCGTCCATATGAAATACTTTGGATTCCCTGCATTGTCCTTGTAAATCGAGATACGTTTCTACGGAAACGATAGGATTTTCTTTTGGGAGTCGAGTATCTCATTTCCGATGTATTATTCCTCCTTTACTGCATCCCTCGCTCCCTCACATTGACGAATTAACACACAATTTGCGTCCATATGAAATACTCTGCATTCCCTGCATTGTCCTTCTAAATCGAGATACGTTTCTACGGAAACGATAGGATTTTCTTTGGGGTTCCGCGTATCTCTTTTCCGATGCATTATTCCTCCTTTACTGCATCCCTCGCTTCCTCACATTGACGAATTAACACACAATTTGCGTCCATATGAAATACTCTGGATTCCCTGCATTTTCCTTCTAAATCGAGATACGTTTCTACGGAAACGATAGGAGTTTCTTAGGGGTTCCGAGTATCTCTTTTCCGATGCATTATTCCTCCTTTACTGCATCCCTCGCTCCCTGACATTGACGAATTAACACACAATTTGCGTCCATATGAAATACTCTGGATTCCCTGCATTGTCCTTGTAAATCGAGATACGTTTCTACGGAAACGATAGGATTTTCTTTGGGGTTCCGAGTATCTCTTTTCCGATGCATTATTCCTCCTTTACTGCATCCCTCGCTCCCTCACATTGACGAATTAACACACAATTTGCGTCCATATGATATACTCTGGATTCCCTGCATTGTCTTTCTAAATCGAGATACGTTTCTACGGAAACGATAGGATTTTCTTTGGGGTTCCGAGTATCTCTTTTCCGATGCATTATTCCTCCTTTACTGCATCCGTCGCTCCCTCACATTGCCGAATTAACACACAATTTGCGTCCATATGAAATGCTCTGGATTCCCTGCATTGTCCTTCTAAATCGAGATACGTTTCTACGGTAACGATAGGATTTTCTTTGGGGTTCCGCGTATCTCTTTTCCGATGCATTATTCCTCCTTTACTGCATCCCTCGATTCCTCACATTGACGAATTAACACACAATTTGCGTCCATATGAAATACTCTGGATTCCCTGCATTGTCTTTCTAAATCGAGATACGTTTCTACGGAAACAATAGGATTTTCTTTGGGGTTCCGAGTATCTCTTTTCCGATGCATTATTCCTCCTTCACTGCATCCCTCGCTCACTCACATTGACGAATCAACTCACAATTTGCGTCCATATGAAATACTCTGGATTCCCTGCATTGTCCTTCTAAATCGGGATTCGTTTCTACGGAAACGATAGGATTTTCTTTGGGGTTCCGAGTATCTCTTTTCCGATGCATTATTCCTCCTTTACTGCATCCCTCGCTCCCTCACATTGCCGAATTAACACACAAATTTCGTGCATATGAAATACCCTGGGTTCCCTGCATTATGTTTCTAAAACGAGATACGTTTCTACGGAAACGATAGGATTTTCTTTTGGGAGTCGAGTATCTCTTTTCCGATGCATTATTCCTCCTTTACTGCATCCCTCGCTAACTCACATTGACGAATTAACACACAAATTGCGTCCATATGATATACTCTGGATTCCCTGCATTGTCCTTCTAAATCGAGATACGTTTCTACGGAAACGATAGGACTTTCTTTGGGGCTCCGTGTATCTCTTTTCCGATGCATTATTCCTCCTTTACTGCATCCCTCGCTCCCTCACATTGACGAATTGACACACAATTTGCGTCCATATGAAATACTCTGGATTCCATGCATTGTCCTTCTAAATCGAGATACGTTTCTACGGAAACGATAGGATTTTCTTTTGGGAGTCGAGTATCTCTTTTCCGATGCATTATTCCTCCTTTACTGCATCCCTCGCTAACTCACATTGACGAATTAACACACAATTTGCGTCCATATGAAATACTCTGGATTCCCTGCATTGTCCTTCTAAATCGAGATACGTTTCTACGGAAACGATAGGATTTTCTTTGGGGTTCCGTGTATCTCTTTTCCGATGCATTATTCCTCCTTCACTGCATCCCTCGCTCACTCACATTGACGAATTAACACAATTTGCGTCCATATCAAATACTCTGGATTCCCTGCATTGTCCTTGTAAATCGAGATATGTTTCTACGGAAACGATAGGATTTTCTTTGGGGTTCCGAGTATCTCTTTTCCGATGCATTATTCCTCCTTTACTGCATCCCTCGCTCCCTCACATTGACGAATTAACGCACAATTTGCGTCCATATGATATACTCTGGATTCCCTGCATTGTCCTTCTAAATCGAGATACGTTTCTACGGAAACGATAGGACTTTCTTTGGGGTTCCGTGTATCTCTTTTCCGATGCATTATTCCTCCTTTACTGCATCCCTCGCTCCCTCACATTGACGAATTAACACACAATTTGCGTCCATATGAAATACTCTGGATTCCCTGCATTGTCCTTCTAAATCGAGATACGTTTCTACGGAAACGATAGGATTTTCTTTTGGGAGTCGAGTATCTCTTTTCCGATGCATTATTCCTCCTTTACTGCATCCCTCGCTAACTCACATTGACGAATTAACACACAATTTGCGTCCATATGAAATACTCTGGATTCCCTGCATTGTCCTTCTAAATCGAGATACGTTTCTACGGAAACGATAGGATTTTCTTTGGGGTTCCGTGTATCTCTTTTCCGATGCATTATTCCTCCTTCACTGCATCCCTCGCTCACTCACATTGACGAATTAACACACAATTTGCGTCCATATGAAATACTCTGGATTCCTTGCATTGTCCTTCCAAATCGAGATACGTTTCTACGGAAACGATAGGATTTTCTTTGGGGTTCCGAGTATCTCTTTTCCGATGCATTATTCCTCCTTTACTGCATCCGTCGCTCCCTCACATTGCCGAATTAACACACAATTTGCGTCCATATGAAATACTCTGGGTTCCCTGCATTATCTTTCTAAAACGAGATACGTTTCTACGGAAACGATAGGATTATCTTTTGGGAGTCGAGTATCTCTTTTCCGATGCATTATTCCTCCTTTACTGCATCCCTCGCTAACTCAAATTGACGAATTAACACACAATTTGCGTCCATATGAAATACTCTGGATTCCCTGCATTGACCTTCTAAATCGGGATTCGTTTCTACGGAAACGATAGGATTTTCTTTTGGTTCCGAGTATCTCTTTTCCGACGCATTATTCCTCCTTTACTGCATCCCTCGCTCCCTCACATTGCCGAATTAACACACAAATTTCGTCCATATGAAATACTCTGGGTTCCCTGCATTATGTTTCTAAAACGAGATACGTTTCTACGGAAACGATAGGATTTTCTTTTGGGAGTCGAGTATCTCTTTTCCGACGCATTATTCCTCCTTTACTGCATCCCTCGCTCCCTCACATTGACGAATTAACACACAATTTGCGTCCATATGAAATACTCTGGATTCCCTGCATTGTCCTTGTAAATCGAGATACGTTTCTACGGAAACGATAGGATTTTCTTTGGGGTTCCGCGTATCTCTTTTCCGATGCATTATTCCTCCTTTACTGCATCCCTCGCTTCCTCACATTGACGAATTAACACACAATTTGCGTCCATATGAAATACTCAGGATTCCCTGCATTTTCCTTCTAAATCGAGATACGTTTCTATGGAAACGATAGGATATTCTTAGGGGTTCCGAGTATCTCTTTTCCGATGCATTATTCCTCCTTTACTGCATCCCTCGCTCCCTGACATTGACGAATTAACACACAATTTGCGTCCATATGTAATACTCTGGATTCCCTGCATTGTCATTGTGAATCGAGGTACGTTTCTACGGAAATGTTAGGATTTTCGTTGGGGTTCCGAGTATCTCTTTTCCGATGCATTATTCCTCCTTTACTGCATCCCTCGCTCCCTCACATTGACGAATTAACACACAATTTGCGTCCATATGATATACTCTGGATTCCCTGCATTGTCCTTCTAAATCGAGATACGTTTCTACGGAAACGATAGGACTCTCTTTGGGGTTCCGAGTATCTCTTTTCCGATGCATTATTCCTCCTTTACTGCATCCCTCACTCCCTCACATTGAGGAATTAACACACAATTTGCGTCCATATGAAATGCTCTGGATTCCCTGCATTGTCCTTCTAAATCGAGATACGTTTCTACGGAAACGATAGGACTTTCTTTGGGGTTCCGTGTATCTCTTTCCGATGCATTATTCCTCCTTTACTGCATCCCTCGCTCCCTCACATTGACGAATTAACACACAATTTGCGTCCATATGAAATACTCTGGATTCCCTGCATTGTCCTTCTAAATCGAGATACGTTTCTACGGAAACGATAGGATTTTCTTTTGGGAGTCGAGTATCTCTTTTCCGATGCATTATTCCTCCTTTACTGCATCCCTCGCTAACTCA
Source organism: Schistocerca nitens (assembly GCF_023898315.1). Lineage (NCBI taxonomy): Eukaryota > Metazoa > Arthropoda > Insecta > Orthoptera > Acrididae > Schistocerca > Schistocerca nitens. Next base: position 1,124,833,893 of record NC_064615.1, read on the forward strand.
CATTGACGAATTAACACACAATTTGCGTCCATATGAAATACTCTGGATTCCCTGCATTGTCCTTCTAAATCGAGATACGTTTCTACGGAAACGATAGGATTTTCTTTGGGGTTCCGCGTATCTCTTTTCCGATGCATTATTCCTCCTTTACTGCATCCCTCGCTTCCTCACATTGACGAATTAACACACAATTTGCGTCCATATGAAATACTCAGGATTCCCTGCATTTTCCTTCTAAATCGAGATACGTTTCTACGGAAACGATAGGATATTCTTAGGGGTTCCGAGTATCTCTTTTCCGATGCATTATTCCTCCTTTACTGCATCCCTCGCTCCCTGACATTGACGAATTAACACACAATTTGCGTCCATATGAAATACTCTGGATTCCCTGCATTGTCCTTGTAAATCGAGGTACGTTTCTACGGAAATGTTAGGATTTTCTTTGGGGTTCCGAGTATCTCTTTTCCGATGCATTATTCCTCCTTTACTGCATCCCTCGCTCCCTCACATTGACGAATTAACACACAATTTGCGTCCATATGATATACTCTGGATTCCCTGCATTGTCCTTCTAAATCGAGATACGTTTCTACGGAAACGATAGGACTTTCTTTGGGGTTCCGAGTATCTCTTTTCCGATGCATTATTCCTACTTTACTGCATCCCTCGCTCCCTGACATTGACGAATTAACACACAATTTGCGTCCATATGAAATACTCTGGATTCCCTGCATTGTCCTTGTAAATCGAGGTACGTTTCTACGGAAATGTTAGGATTTTCTTTGGGGTTCCGAGTATCTCTTTTCCGATGCATTATTCCTCCTTTACTGCATCCCTCGCTCCCTGACATTGACGAATTAACACACAATTTGCGTCCATATGAAATACTCTGGATTCCCTGCATTGTCCTTGTAAATCGAGGTACGTTTCTACGGAAACGATAGGATTTTCTTTGGGGTTCCGCGTATCTCTTTTCCGATGCATTATTCCTCCTTTACTGCATCCCTCACTCCCTCACATTGAGGAATTAACACACAATTTGCGTCCATATGAAATGCTCTGGATTCCCTGCATTGTCCTTCTAAATCGAGATACGTTTCTACGGAAACGATAGGACTTTCTTTGGGGTTCCGTGTATCTCTTTTCCGATGCATTATTCCTCCTTTACTGCATCCCTCGCTCCCTCACATTGACGAATTAACACACAATTTGCGTCCATATGAAATACTCTGGATTCCCTGCATTGTCCTTCTAAATCGAGATACGTTTCTACGGAAACGATAGGATTTTCTTTTGGGAGTCGAGTATCTCTTTTCCGATGCATTATTCCTCCTTTACTGCATCCCTCGCTAACTCACATTGACGAATTAACACACAATTTGCGTCCATATGAAATACTCTGGATTCCCTGCATTGTCCTTCTAAATCGAGATACGTTTCTACGGAAACGATAGGATTTTCTTTGGGGTTCCGCGTATCTCTTTTCCGATGCATTATTCCTCCTTTACTGCATCCCTCGCTTCCTCACATTGACGAATTAACACACAATTTGCGTCCATATGAAATACTCAGGATTCCCTGCATTTTCCTTCTAAATCGAGATACGTTTCTACGGAAACGATAGGATATTCTTAGGGGTTCCGAGTATCTCTTTTCCGATGCATTATTCCTCCTTTACTGCATCCCTCGCTCCCTGACATTGACGAATTAACACACAATTTGCGTCCATATGAAATACTCTGGATTCCCTGCATTGTCCTTGTAAATCGAGGTACGTTTCTACGGAAATGTTAGGATTTTCTTTGGGGTTCCGAGTATCTCTTTTCCGATGCATTATTCCTCCTTTACTGCATCCCTCGCTCCCTCACATTGACGAATTAACACACAATTTGCGTCCATATGATATACTCTGGATTCCCTGCATTGTCCTTCTAAATCGAGATACGTTTCTACGGAAACGATAGGACTTTCTTTGGGGTTCCGAGTATCTCTTTTCCGATGCATTATTCCTCCTTTACTGCATCCCTCACTCCCTCACATTGAGGAATTAACACACAATTTGCGTCCATATGAAATGCTCTGGATTCCCTGCATTGTCCTTCTAAATCGAGATACGTTTCTACGGAAACGATAGGACTTTCTTTGGGGTTCCGTGTATCTCTTTTCCGATGCATTATTCCTCCTTTACTGCATCCCTCGCTCCCTCACATTGACGAATTAACACACAATTTGCGTCCATATGAAATACTCTGGATTCCCTGCATTGTCCTTCTAAATCGAGATACGTTTCTACGGAAACGATAGGATTTTCTTTTGGGAGTCGAGTATCTCTTTTCCGATGCATTATTCCTCCTTTACTGCATCCCTCGCTAACTCACATAGACGAATTAACACACAATTTGCGTCCATATGAAATACTCCGGATTCCCTGCATTGTCCTTCTAAATCGAGATACGTTTCTACGGAAACGATAGGATTTTCTTTGGGGTTCCGTGTATCTCTTTTCCGATGCATTATTCCTCCTTCACTGCATCCCTCGCTCACTCACATTGACGAATTAACACACAATTTGCGTCCATATGAAATACTCTGGATTCCTTGCATTGTCCTTCCAAATCGAGATACGTTTCTACGGAAACGATAGGATTTTCTTTGGGGTTCCGAGTATCTCTTTTCCGATGCATTATTCCTCCTTTACTGCATCCGTCGCTCCCTCACATTGCCGAATTAACACACAATTTGCGTCCATATGAAATACTCTGGGTTCCCTGCATTATCTTTCTAAAACGAGATACGTTTCTACGGAAACGATAGGATTTTCTTTTGGGAGTCGAGTATCTCTTTTCCGATGCATTATTCCTCCTTTACTGCATCCCTCGCTAACTCACATTGACGAATTAACACACAATTTGCGTCCATATGAAATACTCTGGATTCCCTGCATTGACCTTCTAAATCGGGATTCGTTTCTACGGAAACGATAGGATTTTCTTTTGGTTCCGAGTATCTCTTTTCCGACGCATTATTCCTCCTTTACTGCATCCCTCGCTCCCTCACATTGCCGAATTAACACACAAATTTCGTCCATATGAAATACTCTGGGTTCCCTGCATTATGTTTCTAAAACGAGATACGTTTCTACGGAAACGATAGGATTTTCTTTTGGGAGTCGAGTATCTCTTTTCCGACGCATTATTCCTCCTTTACTGCATCCCTCGCTCCCTCACATTGACGAATTAACACACAATTTGCGTCCATATGAAATACTCTGGATTCCCTGCATTGTCCTTGTAAAACGAGATACGTTTCTACGGAAACGATAGGATTTTCTTTGGGGTTCCGCGTATCTCTTTTCCGATGCATTATTCCTCCTTTACTGCATCCCTCGCTTCCTCACATTGACGAATTAACACATAATTTGCGTCCATATGAAATACTCAGGATTCCCTGCATTTTCCTTCTAAATCGAGATACGTTTCTACGGAAACGATAGGATATTCTTAGGGGTTCCGAGTATCTCTTTTCCGATGCATTATTCCTCCTTTACTGCATCCCTCGCTCCCTGACATTGACGAATTAACACACAATTTGCGTCCATATGAAATACTCTGGATTCCCTGCATTGTCCTTGTAAATCGAGGTACGTTTCTACGGAATTGTTAGGATTTTCTTTGGGGTTCCGAGTATCTCTTTTCCGATGCATTATTCCTCCTTTACTGCATCCCTCGCTCCCTCACATTGACGAATTAACACACAATTTGCGTCCATATGATATACTCTGGATTCCCTGCATTGTCCTTCTAAATCGAGATACGTTTCTACGGAAACGATAGGACTTTCTTTGGGGTTCCGAGTATCTCTTTTCCGATGCATTATTCCTCCTTTACTGCATCCCTCACTCCCTCACATTGAGGAATTAACACACAATTTGCGTCCATATGAAATGCTCTGGATTCCCTGCATTGTCCTTCTAAATCGAGATACGTTTCTACGGAAACGATAGGATATTCTTTGGGGTACTGCGTATCTCTTATCCGATGCATTATTCCTCCTTTACTGCATCCCTCGCTTCCTCACATTGACGAATTAACACACAATTTGCGTCCATATGAAATACTCTGGATTCCCTGCATTGTCTTTCTAAATCGAGATACGTTTCTACGGAAACGATAGGATTTTCTTTGGGGTTCCGAGTATCTCTTTTCCGATGCATTATTCCTCCTTCACTGCATCCCTCGCTCACTCACATTGACGAATCAACACACAATTTGCGTCCATATGAAATACTCTGGATTCCTTGCATTGTCCTTCTAAATCGTGATACGTTTCTACGGAAACGATAGGATTTTCTTTGGGGTTCCGAGTATCTCTTTTCCGATGCATTATTCCTCCTTTACTGCATCCGTCGCTCCCTCACATTGCCGAATTAACACACAATTTGCGTCCATATGAAATACTCTGGGTTCCCTGCATTATCTTCCTAAAACGAGATACGTTTCTACGGAAACGATAGGATTTTCTTTTGGCAGTCGAGTATCTCTTTTCCGATGCATTATTCCTCCTTTACTGCATTCCTCGCCAACTCAAATTGACGAATTAACACACAATTTGCGTCCATATGAAATACTCTGGATTCCCTGCATTGTCCTTCTAAATCGAGATACGTTTCTACGGAAACGATAGGATTTTCTTTGGGGTTCCGAGTATCTCTTTTCCGATGCATTATTCCTCCTCTACTGCATCCCTCCTTCCCTCACATTGACGAATTAACACACAATTTGCGTCCATATGAAATACTCTGGATTCCCTGCATTGTCCTTCTAAATCGGGATTCGTTTCTACGGAAACGATAGGATTTTCTTTGGGGTTCCGAGTATCTCTTTTCCGATGCATTATTCCTCCTTTACTGCATCCCTCGCTCCCTCACATTGACGAATTAACACTCAATTTGCGTCCATATGAAATACTTTGGATTCCCTGCATTGTCCTTGTAAATCGAGATACGTTTCTACGGAAACGATTGGATTTTCTTTTGGGAGTCGAGTATCTCATTTCCAATGTATTATTCCTCCTTTACTGCATCCCTCGCTCCCTCACATTGACGAATTAACACACAATTTGCGTCCATATGAAATACTCTGGATTCCCTGCATTGTCCTTCTAAATCGAGATACGTTTCTACGGAAACGATAGTATTTTCTTTGGGGTTCCGCGTATCTCTTTTCCGATGCATTATTCCTCCTTTACTGCATCCCTCGCTTCCTCACATTGACGAATTAACACACAATTTGCGTCCATATGAAATACTCTGGATTCCCTGCATTTTCCTTCTAAATCGAGATACGTTTCTACGGAAACGATAGGAGTTTCTTAGGGGTTCCGAGTATCTCTTTTCCGATGCATTATTCCTCCTTTACTGCATCCCTCGCTCCCTGACATTGACGAATTAACACACAATTTGCGTCCATATGAAATACTCTGGATTCCCTGCATTGTCCTTGTAAATCGAGATACGTTTCTACGGAAACGATAGGATTTTCTTTGGGGTTCCGAGTATCTCTTTTCCGATGCATTATTCCTCCTTTACTGCATCCCTCGCTCCCTCACATTGACGAATTAACACACAATTTGCGTCCATATGATATACTCTGGATTCCCTGCATTGTCCTTCTAAATCGAGATACGTTTCTACGGAAACGATAGAACTTTCTTTGGGGTTCCGTGTATCTCTTTTCCGATGCATTATTCCTCCTTTATTGCATCCCTCGCTCCCTCACATTGACGAATTAACACACAATTTGCGTCCATATGAAATACTCTGGATTTTCTGGATTGTCCTTCTAAATCGAGATACGTTTCTACGGAAACGATAGGATTTACTTTGGGGTTCCGAGTATCTCTTTTCCGATGCATTATTCCTCCTTGACTGCATCCCTCGCTCCCTCACATTGACGAATTAACACACAATTTGCGTCCATATGAAATACTCTGGATTCCCTGCATTGTCCTTCTAAATCGAGATACGTTTCTACGGAAACGATAGGATTTTCTTTGGGGTTCCGAATATCTCTTTTCCGATGCATTATTCCTCCTTTACTGCATCCCTCGCTCCCTCACATTAACGAATTAACACACAATTTGCGTCCATATGAAATACTCTGGATTCCCTGCATTGTCCTTCTAAATCGGGATTCGTTTCTACGGAAACGACAGGATTTTCTTTGGGGTTCCGAGTATCTCTTTTCCGATGCATTATTCCTCCTTTACTGCATCCCTCGCTCCCTCACATTGCCGAATTAACACACAAATTGCGTCCATATGAAATACTCTGGGTTCCCTGCATTATCTTTCTAAATCGAACTACGTTTCTACGGAAACGATAGGATTTTCTTTTGGGAGTCGAGTATCTCTTTTCCGATTCATTATTCCTCCTTTACTGCATCCCTCGCTCCCTCACATTGACGAATTAAAACACAATTTGCGTCCATATGAATTACTCTGGATTCTCAGCATTGTCCTTCTAAATCGAGATACGATTCTACGGAAACGATAGGATTTTCTTTGGGGTTCCGAGTATCTCTTTTCCGATGCATTATTCCTCCTTTACTGCATCCCTCGCTCCCTCACATTGACGGATTCACACACAATTTGCATCCATATGAAATACTCTGGATTCCCTGCATTGTCCTTCTAAATCAAGATACGTTTCTACGGAAACGATAGGATTTTCTTTGGGGTTCCGAGTATCTCTTTTCCGATGCATTATTCCTCCTTTACTGCATCCCTCGCTCCCTCACATTGACGAATTAACACACAATTTGCGTCCATATGAAATACTCTGGATTCCCTGCATTGTCCTTCTAAATCGAGATACGTTTCTACGGAAACGATAGGATTTTCTTTGGGGTTCAAGTATCTCTTTTCCGATGCATTATTCCTCCTTTACTGCATCCCTCGCTCCCTCACATTGACGAATTAACACACAAATTGCGTCCATATGAAATACTCTGGGTTCCCTGCAATATCTTTCTAAATCGAGATACGTTTCTACGGAAAAAATAGGATTTTCTTTTGGGAGTCGAGTATCTCTTTTCCGATGCATTATTCCTCCTTTACTGCATCCCTCGCTCCCTCACATTGAAGAATTAACACACAATTTGCGTCCATATGAAATACTCTGGATTCCCTGCATTGTCCTTCTAAATCAACATACGTTTCTACGGAAACGATAGGAATTTTCTTTGGGGTTCCGAGTATCTCTTTTCCGATGCATTATTCCTTCTTTACTGCATCCCTCGCTCCCTCACATTGACGAATTAACACACAATTTGCGTCCATATGAAATACTCTGGATTCCCTGCATTGTCCTTCTAAATCGAGATACATTTCTACGGAAACGATAGGATTTCCTTTGGGGTTCCGAGTATCTCTTTTCCGATGCATTATTCCTCCTTCACTGCATCCCTCGCTCACTTACATTGACGAATTAACACACAATTAGCGTCCATATGAAATACTCTGGATTCCTTGCATTGTCCTTCCAAATCGAGATACGTTTCTACGGAAACGATAGGATTTTCTTTGGGGTTCCGAGTATCTCTTTTCCGATACATTATTCCTCCTTTACTGCATCCGTCGCTCCCTCACATTGCCGAATTAACACACAATTTGCGTCCATATGAAATACTCTGGGTTCCCTGCATTATCTTTCTAAAACGAGATACGTTTCTACGGAAACGATAGGATTTTCTTTTGGGAGTCGAGTATCTCTTTTCCGATGCATTATTCCTCCTTTACTGCATCCCTCGCTAACTCACATTGACGAATTAACACACAATTTGCGTCCATATGAAATACTCTGGATTCCCTGCATTGTCCTTCTAAATCGAGATACGTTTCTACGGAAACGATAGGATTTTCTTTTGGGTTCCGAGTATCTCTTTTCCGATGCATTATTCCTCCTTTACTGCATCCCTCGTTCCCTCACATTGACGAATTAACACACAATTTGCGTCCATATGAAATACTCTGGGTTCCCTGCATTATCTTTCTAAAACGAGATACGTTTCTACGGAAACGATAGGATTTTCTTTTGGGAGTCGGGTATCTCTTTTCCGATGCATTATTCCTCCTTTACTGCATCCCTCGCTAACTCACATTGACGAATTAACACACAATTTGCGTCCATATGAAATACTCTGGATTCCCTGCATTGTCCTTGTAAACCGTGATACGTTTCTACGGAATCGATAGGATTTTCTTTGGGGTTCCGCGTATCTCTTTTCCGATGCATTATTCCTCCTTTACTGCATCCCTCGCTTCCTCACATTGACGAATTAACACACAATTTGCGTCCATATGAAATACTCAGGATTCCCTGCATTTTCCTTCTAAATCGAGATACGTCTCTACGGAAACGATAGTATATTCTTAGGGGTTCCGAGTATCTCTTTTCCGATGCATTATTCCTCCTTTACTGCATCCCTCGCTCCCTGACATTGACGAATTAACACACAATTTGCGTCCATATGAAATACTCTGGATTCCCTGCATTGTCCTTGTAAATCGAGATACGTTTCTACGGAAACGATAGGATTTTCTTTGGGGTTCCGAGTATCTCTTTTCCGATGCATTATTCCTCCTTTACTGCATCCGTCGCTCCCTCACATTGCCGAATTAACACACAATTTGCGTCCATATGAAATACTCTGGGTTCCCTGCATTATCTTTCTAAAACGAGATACGTTTCTACGGAAACGATAGGATTTTCTTTTGGGAGTCGAGTATCTCTTTTCCGATGCATTACTCCTCCTTCACTGCATCCCTCGCTCACTCACATTGACGAATTAACACACATTTTGCGTCCATATGAAATACTCTGGATTCCTTGCATTGTCCTTCCAAATCGAGATACGTTTCTACGGAAACGAAAGGATTTTCTTTTGGGTTCCGAGTATCTCTTTTCCGATGCATTATTCCTCCTTTACTGCATCCCTCGTTCCCTCACATTGACGAATTAACACACAATTTGCGTCCATATGAAATACTCTGGATTCCCTGCATTGTCCTTCTAAATCGGGATTCGTTTCTACGGAAACGATAGGATTTTTTTTGGGTTTCCGAGTATCTCTTTTCCGATGCATTATTCCTCCTTTACTGCATCCCTCGCTCCCTCACATTGCCGAATTAACACACAAATTTCGTCCATATGAAATACTCTGGGTTCCCTGCATTATGTTTCTAAAACGAGATACGTTTCTACGGAAACGATAGGATTTTCTTTTGGGAGTCGGGTATCTCTTTTCCGACGCATCATTCCTCCTTTACTGCATCCCTCGCTCCCTCACATTGACGAATTAACACACAATTTGCGTCCATATGAAATACTCTGGATTCCCTGCATTGTCCTTGTAAATCGAGATACGTTTCTACGGAAACGATAGGATTTTCTTTGGGGAACCGCGTATCTCTTTTCCGATGCATTATTCCTCCTTTACTGCATCCCTCGCTTCCTCACATTGACGAATTAACACACAATTTGCGTCCATATGAAATACTCAGGATTCCCTGCATTTTCCTTCTAAATCGAGATACGTTTCTACGGAAACGATAGAATATTCTTAGGGGTTCCGAGTATCTCTTTTCCGATGCATTATTCCTCCTTTACTGCATCCCTCGCTCCCTCACATTGACGAATTAACACACAATTTGCGTCCATATGAAATACTCTGGATTCCCTGCATTGTCCTTCTAAATCGAGATACGTTTCTACGGAAACGATAGGATTTTCTTTGGGGTTCCGAGTATCTCTTTTCCGATGCATTATTCCTCCTTTACTGCATCCCTCGCTCCCTCACATTAACGAATTTACACACAATTTGCGTCCATATGAAATACTCTGGATTCCCTGCATTGTCCTTCTAAATCGGGATTCGTTTCTACGGAAACGACAGGATTCTCTTTGGGGTTCCGAGTATCTCTTTTCCGATGCATTATTCCTCCTTTACTGCATCCCTCGCTCCCTCACATTGCCGAATTAACACACAAATTGCGTCCATATGAAATACTCTGGGTTCCCTGCATTATATTTCTAAATCGAGCTACGTTCCTACGGAAACGATAGGATTTTCTTTTGGGAGTCGAGTATCTCTTTTCCGATGCATTATTCCTCCTTTACTGCATCCCTCGCTCCCTCACATTGACGAATTAACACACAATTTGCGTCCATATGAAATACTCTGGATTCCCTGCATTGTCCTTCTAAATCGAGATACGTTTCTACGGAAACGATAGGAATTTTCTTTGGGGTTCCGCGTATCTCTTTTCCGATCCATTATTCCTCCTTTACTGCATCCTTCGCTTCCTCACATTGACGAATTAACACACAATTTGCGTTCATATGAAATACTCTGGATTCCCTGCATTGTCCTTCTAAATCGAGATACGTTTCTACGGAAACGATAGGATTTTCTTTGGGGTTCCGAGTATCTCTTTTCCGATGCATTATTCCTCCTTCACTGCATCCCTCGCTCACTCACATTGACGAATTAACACACAATTTGCGTCCATATGAAATACTCTGAATTCCTTGCATTGTCCTTCCAAATCGAGATACGTTTCTACGGAAACGATAGGATTTTCTTTGGGGTTCCGAGTGTCTCTTTTCCGATGCATTATTCCTCCTTTACTGCATCCGTCGCTCCCTCACATTGCCGAATTAACACACAATTTGCGTACATATGAAATACTCTGGGTTCCCTGCATTATCTTTCTAAAACGAGATACGTTTCTACGGAAACGACAGGATTTTCTTTTGGGAGTCGAGTATCTCTTTTCCGATGCATTATTCCTCCTTTACTGCATCCCTCGCTAACTCGCATTGACGAATTAACACACAATTTGCGTCCATATGAAATACTCTGGATTCCCTGCATTGTCCTTCTAAATCGAGATACGTTTCTACGGAAACGATAGGATTTTCTTTCGGGTTCCGAGTATCACTTTTCCGATGCATTATTCCTCCTTTACTGCATCCCTCGTTCCCTCACATTGACGAATTAACACACAATTTGCGTCCATATGAAATACTCTGGATTCCCTGCATTGTCCTTCTAAATCGGGATTCGTTTCCACGGAAACGATACGATTTTCTTTCGGGTTCCGAGTATCTCTTTTCCGATGCATTATTCCTCCTTTACTGCATCCCTCGTTCCCTCACATTGACGAATCAACACACAATTTGCGTCCATATGAAATACTCTGGATTCCCTGCATTGTCCTTCTAAATCGGGATTCGTTTCTACGGAAACGATAGGATTTTCTTTTGGTTCCGAGTATCTCTTTTCCGATGCATTATTCCTCCTTTACTGCATCCCTCGCTCCCTCACATTGCCGAATTAACACACAAATTTCGTCCATATGAAATACTCTGGGTTCCCTGCATTATGTTTCTAAAACGAGATACGTTTCTACGGAAACGATAGGATTTTCTTTTGGGAGTCGAGTATCTCTTTTCCGACGCATCATTCCTCCTTTACTGCATCCCTCGCTCCCTCACATTGACGAATTAACACACAATTTGCGTCCATATGAAATACTCTGGATTCCCTGCATTGTCCTTGTAAATCGAGATACGTTTCTACGGAAACGATAGGATTTTCTTTGGGGAACCGCGTATCTCTTTTCCGATGCATTATTCCTCCTTTACTGCATCCCTCGCTTCCTCACATTGACGAATTAACACACAATTTGCGTCCATATGAAATACTCAGGATTCCCTGCATTTTCCTTCTAAATCGAGATACGTTTCTACGGAAACGATAGAATATTCTTAGGGGTTCCGAGTATCTCTTTTCCGATGCATTATTCCTCCTTTACTGCATCCCTCGCTCCCTCACATTGACGAATTAACACACAATTTGCGTCCATATGAAATACTCTGGATTCCCTGCATTGTCCTTCTAAATCGAGATACGTTTCTACGGAAACGATAGAATATTCTTAGGGGTTCCGAGTATCTCTTTTCCGATGCATTATTCCTCCTTTACTGCATCCCTCGCTCCCTCACATTGACGAATTAACACACAATTTGCGTCCATATGAAATACTCTGGATTCCCTGCATTGTCCTTCTAAATCGGGATTCGTTTCTACGGAAACGACAGGATTCTCTTTGGGGTTCCGAGTATCTCTTTTCCGATGCATTATTCCTCCTTTACTGCATCCCTCGCTCCCTCACATTGCCGAATTAACACACAAATTGCGTCCATATGAAATACTCTGGGTTCCCTGCATTATATTTCTAAATCGAGCTACGTTTCTACGGAAACGATAGGATTTTCTTTTGGGAGTCGAGTATCTCTTTTCCGATGCATTATTCCTCCTTTACTGCATCCCTCGCTCCCTCACATTGACGAATTAACACACAATTTGCGTCCATATGAAATACTCTGGATTCCCTGCATTGTCCTTCTAAATCGAGATACGTTTCTACGGAAACGATAGGAATTTTCTTTGGGGTTCCGCGTATCTCTTTTCCGATCCATTATTCCTCCTTTACTGCATCCTTCGCTTCCTCACATTGACGAATTAACACACAATTTGCGTTCATATGAAATACTCTGGATTCCCTGCATTGTCCTTCTAAATCGAGATACGTTTCTACGGAAACGATAGGATTTTCTTTGGGGTTCCGAGTATCTCTTTTCCGATGCATTATTCCTCCTTCACTGCATCCCTCGCTCACTCACATTGACGAATTAACACACAATTTGCGTCCATATGAAATACTCTGAATTCCTTGCATTGTCCTTCCAAATCGAGATACGTTTCTACGGAAACGATAGGATTTTCTTTGGGGTTCCGAGTGTCTCTTTTCCGATGCATTATTCCTCCTTTACTGCATCCGTCGCTCCCTCACATTGCCGAATTAACACACAATTTGCGTACATATGAAATACTCTGGGTTCCCTGCATTATCTTTCTAAAACGAGATACGTTTCTACGGAAACGACAGGATTTTCTTTTGGGAGTCGAGTATCTCTTTTCCGATGCATTATTCCTCCTTTACTGCATCCCTCGCTAACTCACATTGACGAATTAACACACAATTTGCGTCCATATGAAATACTCTGGATTCCCTGCATTGTCCTTCTAAATCGAGATACGTTTCTACGGAAACGATAGGATTTTCTTTCGGGTTCCGAGTATCACTTTTCCGATGCATTATTCCTCCTTTACTGCATCCCTCGTTCCCTCACATTGACGAATTAACACACAATTTGCGTCCATATGAAATAATCTGGATTCCCTGCATTGTCCTTCTAAATCGGGATTCGTTTCCACGGAAACGATACGATTTTCTTTCGGGTTCCGAGTATCTCTTTTCCGATGCATTATTCCTCCTTTACTGCATCCCTCGCTCCCTGACATTGACGAATTAACACACAATTTGCGTCCATATGAAATACTCTGGATTCCCTGCATTGTCCTTGTAAATCGAGATACGTTTCTACGGAAACGATAGGATTTTCTTTGGGGTTCCGAGTATCTCTTTTCCGATGCATTATTCCTCCTTTACTGCATCCCTCGCTCCCTCACAAAAAAATGGTTCAAATGGCTCTGAGCACTATGGGACTCAACTGCTGAGGTCATTAGTCCCCTAGAACTTAGAACTACTTAAACCTAACTAACCTAAGAACATCACACACATCCATGCCCGAGGCAGGATTCGAACCTGCGACCGTAGCGGTCTCGCGGTTCTAGACTGCAGCGCCAGAACCGCGCGGCCATTTCGGCCGGCCGCTCCCTCACATTGACGAATTAACACACAATTTGCGTCCATATGATATACTCTGGATTCCCTGCATTGTCCTTCTAAATCGAGATACGTTTCTACGGAAACGATAGGATATTCTTTGGGGTTCCGAGTATCTCTTTTCCGATGCATTATTCCTCCTTTACTGCATCCCTCGCTCCCTGACATTGACGAATTAACACACAATTTGCGTCCATATGAAATACTCTGGATTCCCTGCATTGTCCTTGTAAATCGAGATACGTTTCTACGGAAACGATAGGATTTTCTTTGGGGTTCCGAGTATCTCTTTTCCGATGCATTATTCCTCCTTTACTGCATCCCTCGCTTCCTCACATTGACGAATTAACACACAATTTGCGTCCATATGAAATACTCTGGATTCCCTGCATTGTCCTTCTAAATCGAGATACGTTTCTACGGAAACGATAGGATTTACTTTGGGGTTCCGAGTATCTCTTTTCCGATGCATTATTCCTCCTTGACTGCATCCCTCGCTCCCTCACATTGACGAATTAAAACACAATTTGCGTCCATATGAAATAATCTGGATTCCCTGCATTGTCCTTCTAAATCGAGATACGTTTCTACGGAAACGATAGGATTTTCTTTGGGGTTCCGATTATCTCTTTTCCGATGCATTATTCCTCCTTTACTGCATCCCTCGCTCCCTCACATTAACGAATTAACACACAATTTGCGTCCATATGAAATACTCTGGATTCCCTGCATTGTCCTTCTAAATCGGGATTCGTTTCTACGGAAACGACAGGATTTTCTTTGGGGTTCCGAGTATCTCTTTTCCGATGCATTATTCCTCCTTTACTGCATCCCTCGCTCCCTCACTTTGCCGAATTAACACACAAATTGCGTCCATATGAAATACTCTGGGTTCCCTGCATTATCTTTCTAAATCGAGCTACGTTTCTACGGAAACGGTAGGATTTTCTTTTGGGAGTCGAGTATCTCTTTTCCGATGCATTATTCCTCCTTTACTGCATCCCTCGCTCCCTCACATTGACGAATTAACACACAATTTGCGTACATATGAAATACTCTGGATTCCCTGCATTGTCCTTCTAAATCGAGATACGTTTCTACGGAAACGATAGGATTTTCTTTGGGGTTCCGCGTATCTCTTTTCCGATCCATTATTCCTCCTTTACTGCATCCCTCGCTCCCTCACATTGCCGAATTAACACACAAATTTCGTCCATATGAAATACTCTGGGTTCCCTGCATTATGTTTCTAAAACGAGATACGTTTCTACGGAAACGATAGGATTTTCTTTGGGTTCCAAGTATCTCTTTTCCGATGCATTATTCCTCCTTTACTGCATACCTCGCTCCCTCACATTGCCGAATTAACACACAAATTTCGTCCATATGAAATACACTGGGTTCCCTGCATTATGTTTCTAAACGAGATACGTTTCTACGGAAACGATAGGATTTTCTTTTGGGAGTCGAGTATCTCTTTTCCGACGAATTATTCCTCCTTTACTGCATCCCTCGCTCCCTCACATTGACGAATTAACACACAATTTGCGTCCATATGAAATACTCTGGATTCCCTGCATTGTCCTTGTAAATCGAGATACGTTTCTACGGAAACGATAGGATTTTCTTTGGGGTTCCGCGTATCTCTTTTCCGATGCATTATTCCTCCTTTACTGCATCCCTCGCTTCCTCACATTGACGAATTAACACACAATTTGCGTCCATATGAAATACTCAGGATTCCCTGCATTTTCCTTCTAAATCGAGATACGTTTCTACGGAAACGATAGGATATTCTTAGGGGTTCCGAGTATCTCTTTTCCGATGCATTATTCCTCCTTTACTGCATCCCTCGCTCCCTGACATTGACGAATTAACACACAATTTGCGTCCATATGAAATGCTCTGGATTCCCTGCATTGTCCTTGTAAATCGAGATACGTTTCTACGGAAACGATAGGATTTTCTTTGGGTTTCCGAGTATCTCTTTTCCGATGCATTATTCCTCCTTTACTGCATCCCTCGCTCCCTCACATTGACGAATTAACACACAATTTGCGTCCATATGATATACTCTGGATTCCCTGCATTGTCCATCTAAATCGAGATACGTTTCTACGGAAACGATAGGACTTTCTTTGGGGTTCCGAGTATCTCTTTTCCGATGCATTATTCCTCCTTTACTGCATCCCTCACTCCCTCACATTGAGGAATTAACACACAATTTGCGTCCATATGAAATGCTCTGGATTCCCTGCATTGTCCTTCTAAATCGAGATACGTATCTAAAGAACGATAGGATTTTCTTTGGGGTTCTGCGTATCTCTTTTCCGATGCATTATTCCTCCTTTACTGCATCCCTCGCTTCCTCACATTGACGAATTAACACACAATTTGCGTCCATATGAAATACTCTGGATTCCCTGCATTGTCTTTCTAAATCGAGATACGTTTCTACGGAAACGATAGGATTTTCTTTTGGGAGTCGAGTATCTCTTTTCCGACGAATTATTCCTCCTTTACTGCATCCGTCGCTCCCTCACATTGCCGAATTAACACACAATTTGCGTCCTTATGAAATACTCTGGGTTCCCTGCATTATCTTTCTAAAACGAGATACGTTTCTACGGAAACGATAGGATTTTCTTTTGGGAGTCGAGTATCTCTTTTCCGATGCATTATTCCTCCTTTACTGCATCCCTCGCTAACTCACATTGACGAATTAACACACAATTTGCGTCCATATGAAATACTCTGGATTCCCTGCATTGTCCTTCTAAATCGAGATACGTTTCTACGGAAACGATAGGATTTTCTTTGGGGTTCCGAGTATCTCTTTTCCGATGCATTATTCCTCCTTTACTGCATCCCTCGTTCCCTCACATTGACGAATTAACACACAATTTGCGTCCATATGAAATACTCTGGATTCCCTACATTGTCCTTCTAAATCGGGATTCGTTTCTACGGAAACGATAGGATTTTCTTTGGGGTTCCGAGTATCCCTTTTCCGATGCATTATTCCTCCTTTACTGCATCCCTCGCTCCCTCACATTGCCGAATTAACACACAAATTTCGTCCATATGAAATACTCTGGGTTCCCTGCATTATGTTTCTAAAACGAGATACGTTTCTACGGAAACGATAGGATTTTCTTTTGGGAGTCGAGTATCTCATTTCCGATGCATTATTCCTCCTTTACTGCATCCCTCGCTCCCTCACATTGACGAATTAACACACAATTTGGGTCCATATGAAATACTCTGGATTCCCTGCATTGTCCTTCTAAATCGAGATACGTTTCTACGGAAACGATAGGATTTTCTTTGGGGTTCCGCGTATCTCTTTTCCGATGCATTATTCCTCCTTTACTGCACCCCTCGCTTCCTCACATTGACGAATTAACACACAATTTGCGTCCATATGAAATACTCAGGATTCCCTGCATTTTCCTTCTAAATCGAGATACGTTTCTACGGAAACGATAGAATATTCTTAGGGTTTCCGAGTATCTCTTTTCCGATGCATTATTCCTCCTTTACTGCATCCCTCGCTCCCTCACATTGACGAATTAACACACAATTTGCGTCCATATGAAATACTCTGGATTCCCTGCATTGTCCTTCTAAATCGAGATACGTTTCTACGGAAACGATAGGATTTTCTTTGGGGTTCCGAGTATCTCTTTTCCGATGCATTATTCCTCCTTTACTGCATCCCTCGCTCCCTCACATTAACGAATTAACACACAATTTGCGTCCATATGAAATACTCTGGATTCCCTGCATTGTCCTTCTAAATCGGGATTCGTTTCTACGGAAACGACAGGATTCTCTTTGGGGTTCCGAGTATCTCTTTTCCGATGCATTATTCCTCCTTTACTGCATCCCTCGCTCCCTCACATTGCCGAATTAACACACAAATTGCGTCCATATGAAATACTCTGGGTTCCCTGCATTATATTTCTAAATCGAGCTACGTTTCTACGGAAACGATAGGATTTTCTTTTGGGAGTCGAGTATCTCTTTTCCGATGCATTATTCCTCCTTTACTGCATCCCTCGCTCCCTCACATTGACGAATTAACACACAATTTGCGTCCATATGAAATACTCTGGATTCCCTGCATTGTCCTTCTAAATCGAGATACGTTTCTACGGAAACGATAGGAATTTTCTTTGGGGTTCCGCGTATCTCTTTTCCGATCCATTATTCCTCCTTTACTGCATCCTTCGCTTCCTCACATTGACGAATTAACACACAATTTGCGTTCATATGAAATACTCTGGATTCCCTGCATTGTCCTTCTAAATCGAGATACGTTTCTACGGAAACGATAGGATTTTCTTTGGGGTTCCGAGTATCTCTTTTCCGATGCATTATTCCTCCTTTACTGCATCCCTCGCTCCCTCACATTGACGAATTAACACACAATTTGCGTCCATATGAAATACTCTGGATTCCCTGCATTGTCCTTCTAAATCGAGATACGTTTCTACGGAAACGATAGGAATTTTCTTTGGGGTTCCGCGTATCTCTTTTCCGATCCATTATTCCTCCTTTACTGCATCCTTCGCTTCCTCACATTGACGAATTAACACACAATTTGCGTCCATATGAAATACTCTGAATTCCTTGCATTGTCCTTCCAAATCGAGATACGTTTCTACGGAAACGATAGGATTTTCTTTGGGGTTCCGAGTATCTCTTTTCCGATGCATTATTCCTCCTTTACTGCATCCCTCGCTCCCTCACAAAAAAATGGTTCAAATGGCTCTGAGCACTATGGGACTCAACTGCTGAGGTCATTAGTCCCCTAGAACTTAGAACTAGTTAAACCTAACTAACCTAAGAACATCACACACATCCATGGCCGAGGCAGGATTCGAACCTGCGACCGTAGCGGTCTCGCGGTTCTAGACTGCAGCGCCAGAACCGCGCGGCCATTTCGGCCGGCCGCTCCCTCACATTGACGAATTAACACACAATTTGCGTCCATATGATATACTCTGGATTCCCTGCATTGTCCTTCTAAATCGAGATACGTTTCTACGGAAACGATAGGATATTCTTTGGGGTTCCGAGTATCTCTTTTCCGATGCATTATTCCTCCTTTACTGCATCCCTCGCTCCCTGACATTGACGAATTAACACACAATTTGCGTCCATATGAAATACTCTGGATTCCCTGCATTGTCCTTGTAAATCGAGATACGTTTCTACGGAAACGATAGGATTTTCTTTGGGGTTCCGAGTATCTCTTTTCCGATGCATTATTCCTCCTTTACTGCATCCCTCGCTTCCTCACATTGACGAATTAACACACAATTTGCGTCCATATGAAATACTCTGGATTCCCTGCATTGTCCTTCTAAATCGAGATACGTTTCTACGGAAACGATAGGATTTACTTTGGGGTTCCGAGTATCTCTTTTCCGATGCATTATTCCTCCTTGACTGCATCCCTCGCTCCCTCACATTGACGAATTAAAACACAATTTGCGTCCATATGAAATAATCTGGATTCCCTGCATTGTCCTTCTAAATCGAGATACGTTTCTACGGAAACGATAGGATTTTCTTTGGGGTTCCGATTATCTCTTTTCCGATGCATTATTCCTCCTTTACTGCATCCCTCGCTCCCTCACATTAACGAATTAACACACAATTTGCGTCCATATGAAATACTCTGGATTCCCTGCATTGTCCTTCTAAATCGGGATTCGTTTCTACGGAAACGACAGGATTTTCTTTGGGGTTCCGAGTATCTCTTTTCCGATGCATTATTCCTCCTTTACTGCATCCCTCGCTCCCTCACTTTGCCGAATTAACACACAAATTGCGTCCATATGAAATACTCTGGGTTCCCTGCATTATCTTTCTAAATCGAGCTACGTTTCTACGGAAACGGTAGGATTTTCTTTTGGGAGTCGAGTATCTCTTTTCCGATGCATTATTCCTCCTTTACTGCATCCCTCGCTCCCTCACATTGACGAATTAACACACAATTTGCGTACATATGAAATACTCTGGATTCCCTGCATTGTCCTTCTAAATCGAGATACGTTTCTACGGAAACGATAGGATTTTCTTTGGGGTTCCGCGTATCTCTTTTCCGATCCATTATTCCTCCTTTACTGCATCCCTCGCTCCCTCACATTGCCGAATTAACACACAAATTTCGTCCATATGAAATACTCTGGGTTCCCTGCATTATGTTTCTAAAACGAGATACGTTTCTACGGAAACGATAGGATTTTCTTTGGGTTCCAAGTATCTCTTTTCCGATGCATTATTCCTCCTTTACTGCATACCTCGCTCCCTCACATTGCCGAATTAACACACAAATTTCGTCCATATGAAATACACTGGGTTCCCTGCATTATGTTTCTAAACGAGATACGTTTCTACGGAAACGATAGGATTTTCTTTTGGGAGTCGAGTATCTCTTTTCCGACGAATTATTCCTCCTTTACTGCATCCCTCGCTCCCTCACATTGACGAATTAACACACAATTTGCGTCCATATGAAATACTCTGGATTCCCTGCATTGTCCTTGTAAATCGAGATACGTTTCTACGGAAACGATAGGATTTTCTTTGGGGTTCCGCGTATCTCTTTTCCGATGCATTATTCCTCCTTTACTGCATCCCTCGCTTCCTCACATTGACGAATTAACACACAATTTGCGTCCATATGAAATACTCAGGATTCCCTGCATTTTCCTTCTAAATCGAGATACGTTTCTACGGAAACGATAGGATATTCTTAGGGGTTCCGAGTATCTCTTTTCCGATGCATTATTCCTCCTTTACTGCATCCCTCGCTCCCTGACATTGACGAATTAACACACAATTTGCGTCCATATGAAATGCTCTGGATTCCCTGCATTGTCCTTGTAAATCGAGATACGTTTCTACGGAAACGATAGGATTTTCTTTGGGTTTCCGAGTATCTCTTTTCCGATGCATTATTCCTCCTTTACTGCATCCCTCGCTCCCTCACATTGACGAATTAACACACAATTTGCGTCCATATGATATACTCTGGATTCTCTGCATTGTCCATCTAAATCGAGATACGTTTCTACGGAAACGATAGGACTTTCTTTGGGGTTCCGAGTATCTCTTTTCCGATGCATTATTCCTCCTTTACTGCATCCCTCACTCCCTCACATTGAGGAATTAACACACAATTTGCGTCCATATGAAATGCTCTGGATTCCCTGCATTGTCCTTCTAAATCGAGATACGTATCTAAAGAACGATAGGATTTTCTTTGGGGTTCTGCGTATCTCTTTTCCGATGCATTATTCCTCCTTTACTGCATCCCTCGCTTCCTCACATTGACGAATTAACACACAATTTGCGTCCATATGAAATACTCTGGATTCCCTGCATTGTCTTTCTAAATCGAGATACGTTTCTACGGAAACGATAGGATTTTCTTTTGGGAGTCGAGTATCTCTTTTCCGACGAATTATTCCTCCTTTACTGCATCCGTCGCTCCCTCACATTGCCGAATTAACACACAATTTGCGTCCATATGAAATACTCTGGGTTCCCTGCATTATCTTTCTAAAACGAAATACGTTTCTACGGAAACGATAGGATTTTCTTTTGGGAGTCGAGTATCTCTTTTCCGATGCATTATTCCTCCTTTACTGCATCCCTCGCTAACTCACATTGACGAATTAACACACAATTTGCGTCCATATGAAATACTCTGGATTCCCTGCATTGTCCTTCTAAATCGAGATACGTTTCTACGGAAACGATAGGATTTTCTTTGGGGTTCCGAGTATCTCTTTTCCGATGCATTATTCCTCCTTTACTGCATCCCTCGTTCCCTCACATTGACGAATTAACACACAATTTGCGTCCATATGAAATACTCTGGATTCCCTACATTGTCCTTCTAAATCGGGATTCGTTTCTACGGAAACGATAGGATTTTCTTTGGGGTTCCGAGTATCTCTTTTCCGATGCATTATTCCTCCTTTACTGCATCCCTCACTCCCTCACATTGCCGAATTAACACACAAATTTCGTCCATATGAAATACTCTGGGTTCCCTGCATTATGTTTCTAAAACGAGATACGTTTCTACGGAAACGATAGGATTTTCTTTTGGGAGTCGAGTATCTCATTTCCGATGCATTATTCCTCCTTTACTGCATCCCTCGCTCCCTCACATTGACGAATTAACACACAATTTGGGTCCATATGAAATACTCTGGATTCCCTGCATTGTCCTTCTAAATCGAGATACGTTTCTACGGAAACGATAGGATTTTCTTTGGGGTTCCGCGTATCTCTTTTCCGATGCATTATTCCTCCTTTACTGCACCCCTCGCTTCCTCACATTGACGAATTAACACACAATTTGCGTCCATATGAAATACTCAGGATTCCCTGCATTTTCCTTCTAAATCGAGATACGTTTCTACGGAAACGATAGAATATTCTTAGGGGTTCCGAGTATCTCTTTTCCGATGCATTATTCCTCCTTTACTGCATCCCTCGCTCCCTCACATTGACGAATTAACACACAATTTGCGTCCATATGAAATACTCTGGATTCCCTGCATTGTCCTTCTAAATCGAGATACGTTTCTACGGAAACGATAGGATTTTCTTTGGGGTTCCGAGTATCTCTTTTCCGATGCATTATTCCTCCTTTACTGCATCCCCCGCTCCCTCACATTAACGAATTAACACACAATTTGCGTCCATATGAAATACTCTGGATTCCCTGCATTGTCCTTCTAAATCGGGATTCGTTTCTACGGAAACGACAGGATTCTCTTTGGGGTTCCGAGTATCTCTTTTCCGATGCATTATTCCTCCTTTACTGCATCCCTCGCTCCCTCACATTGCCGAATTAACACACAAATTGCGTCCATATGAAATACTCTGGGTTCCCTGCATTATATTTCTAAATCGAGCTACGTTTCTACGGAAACGATAGGATTTTCTTTTGGGAGTCGAGTATCTCTTTTCCGATGCATTATTCCTCCTTTACTGCATCCCTCGCTCCCTCACATTGACGAATTAACACACAATTTGCGTCCATATGAAATACTCTGGATTCCCTGCATTGTCCTTCTAAATCGAGATACGTTTCTACGGAAACGATAGGAATTTTCTTTGGGGTTCCGCGTATCTCTTTTCCGATCCATTATTCCTCCTTTACTGCATCCTTCGCTTCCTCACATTGACGAATTAACACACAATTTGCGTTCATATGAAATACTCTGGATTCCCTGCATTGTCCTTCTAAATCGAGATACGTTTCTACGGAAACGATAGGATTTTCTTTGGGGTTCCGAGTATCTCTTTTCCGATGCATTATTCCTCCTTTACTGCATCCCTCGCTCCCTCACATTAACGAATTAACACACAATTTGCGTCCATATGAAATACTCTGGATTCCCTGCATTGTCCTTCTAAATCGGGATTCGTTTCTACGGAAACGACAGGATTCTCTTTGGGGTTCCGAGTATCTCTTTTCCGATGCATTATTCCTCCTTTACTGCATCCCTCGCTCCCTCACATTGCCGAATTAACACACAAATTGCGTCCATATGAAATACTCTGGGTTCCCTGCATTATATTTCTAAATCGAGCTACGTTTCTACGGAAACGATAGGATTTTCTTTTGGGAGTCGAGTATCTCTTTTCCGATGCATTATTCCTCCTTTACTGCATCCCTCGCTCCCTCACATTGACGAATTAACACACAATTTGCGTCCATATGAAATACTCTGGATTCCCTGCATTGTCCTTCTAAATCGAGATACGTTTCTACGGAAACGATAGGAATTTTCTTTGGGGTTCCGCGTATCTCTTTTCCGATCCATTATTCCTCCTTTACTGCATCCTTCGCTTCCTCACATTGACGAATTAACACACAATTTGCGTTCATATGAAATACTCTGGATTCCCTGCATTGTCCTTCTAAATCGAGATACGTTTCTACGGAAACGATAGGATTTTCTTTGGGGTTCCGAGTATCTCTTTTCCGATGCATTATTCCTCCTTCACTGCATCCCTCGCTCACTCACATTGACGAATTAACACACAATTTGCGTCCATATGTAATACTCTGAATTCCTTGCATTGTCCTTCCAAATCGAGATACGTTTCTACGGAAACGATAGGATTTTCTTTGGGGTTCCGAGTGTCTCTTTTCCGATGCATTATTCCTCCTTTACTGCATCCGTCGCTCCCTCACATTGCCGAATTAACACACAATTTGCGTACATATGAAATACTCTGGGTTCCCTGCATTATCTTTCTAAAACGAGATACGTTTCTACGGAAACGACAGGATTTTCTTTTGGGAGTCGAGTATCTCTTTTCCGATGCATTATTCCTCCTTTACTGCATCCCTCGCTAACTCACATTGACGAATTAACACACAATTTGCGTCCATATGAAATACTCTGGATTCCCTGCATTGTCCTTCTAAATCGAGATACGTTTCTACGGAAACGATAGGATTTTCTTTCGGGTTCCGAGTATCACTTTTCCGATGCATTATTCCTCCTTTACTGCATCCCTCGTTCCCTCACATTGACGAATTAACACACAATTTGCGTCCATATGAAATAATCTGGATTCCCTGCATTGTCCTTCTAAATCGGGATTCGTTTCCACGGAAACGATACGATTTTCTTTCGGGTTCCGAGTATCTCTTTTCCGATGCATTATTCCTCCTTTACTGCATCCCTCGCTCCCTGACATTGACGAATTAACACACAATTTGCGTCCATATGAAATACTCTGGATTCCCTGCATTGTCCTTGTAAATCGAGATACGTTTCTACGGAAACGATAGGATTTTCTTTGGGGTTCCGAGTATCTCTTTTCCGATGCATTATTCCTCCTTTACTGCATCCCTCGCTCCCTCACAAAAAAATGGTTCAAATGGCTCTGAGCACTATGGGACTCAACTGCTGAGGTCATTAGTCCCCTAGAACTTAGAACTAGTTAAACCTAACTAACCTAAGAACATCACACACATCCATGCCCGAGGCAGGATTCGAACCTGCGACCGTAGCGGTCTCGCGGTTCTAGACTGCAGCGCCAGAACCGCGCGGCCATTTCGGCCGGCCGCTCCCTCACATTGACGAATTAACACACAATTTGCGTCCATATGATATACTCTGGATTCCCTGCATTGTCCTTCTAAATCGAGATACGTTTCTACGGAAACGATAGGATATTCTTTGGGGTTCCGAGTATCTCTTTTCCGATGCATTATTCCTCCTTTACTGCATCCCTCGCTCCCTGACATTGACGAATTAACACACAATTTGCGTCCATATGAAATACTCTGGATTCCCTGCATTGTCCTTGTAAATCGAGATACGTTTCTACGGAAACGATAGGATTTTCTTTGGGGTTCCGAGTATCTCTTTTCCGATGCATTATTCCTCCTTTACTGCATCCCTCGCTTCCTCACATTGACGAATTAACACACAATTTGCGTCCATATGAAATACTCTGGATTCCCTGCATTGTCCTTCTAAATCGAGATACGTTTCTACGGAAACGATAGGATTTACTTTGGGGTTCCGAGTATCTCTTTTCCGATGCATTATTCCTCCTTGACTGCATCCCTCGCTCCCTCACATTGACGAATTAAAACACAATTTGCGTCCATATGAAATAATCTGGATTCCCTGCACTGTCCTTCTAAATCGAGATACGTTTCTACGGAAACGATAGGATTTTCTTTGGGGTTCCGATTATCTCTTTTCCGATGCATTATTCCTCCTTTACTGCATCCCTCGCTCCCTCACATTAACGAATTAACACACAATTTGCGTCCATATGAAATACTCTGGATTCCCTGCATTGTCCTTCTAAATCGGGATTCGTTTCTACGGAAACGACAGGATTTTCTTTGGGGTTCCGAGTATCTCTTTTCCGATGCATTATTCCTCCTTTACTGCATCCCTCGCTCCCTCACTTTGCCGAATTAACACACAAATTGCGTCCATATGAAATACTCTGGGTTCCCTGCATTATCTTTCTAAATCGAGCTACGTTTCTACGGAAACGGTAGGATTTTCTTTTGGGAGTCGAGTATCTCTTTTCCGATGCATTATTCCTCCTTTACTGCATCCCTCGCTCCCTCACATTGACGAATTAACACACAATTTGCGTACATATGAAATACTCTGGATTCCCTGCATTGTCCTTCTAAATCGAGATACGTTTCTACGGAAACGATAGGATTTTCTTTGGGGTTCCGCGTATCTCTTTTCCGATCCATTATTCCTCCTTTACTGCATCCCTCGCTCCCTCACATTGCCGAATTAACACACAAATTTCGTCCATATGAAATACTCTGGGTTCCCTGCATTATGTTTCTAAAACGAGATACGTTTCTACGGAAACGATAGGATTTTCTTTGGGTTCCAAGTATCTCTTTTCCGATGCATTATTCCTCCTTTACTGCATACCTCGCTCCCTCACATTGCCGAATTAACACACAAATTTCGTCCATATGAAATACACTGGGTTCCCTGCATTATGTTTCTAAACGAGATACGTTTCTACGGAAACGATAGGATTTTCTTTTGGGAGTCGAGTATCTCTTTTCCGACGAATTATTCCTCCTTTACTGCATCCCTCGCTCCCTCACATTGACGAATTAACACACAATTTGCGTCCATATGAAATACTCTGGATTCCCTGCATTGTCCTTGTAAATCGAGATACGTTTCTACGGAAACGATAGGATTTTCTTTGGGGTTCCGCGTATCTCTTTTCCGATGCATTATTCCTCCTTTTCTGCATCCCTCGCTTCCTCACATTGACGAATTAACACACAATTTGCGTCCATATGAAATACTCAGGATTCCCTGCATTTTCCTTCTAAATCGAGATACGTTTCTACGGAAACGATAGGATATTCTTAGGGGTTCCGAGTATCTCTTTTCCGATGCATTATTCCTCCTTTACTGCATCCCTCGCTCCCTGACATTGACAAATTAACACACAATTTGCGTCCATATGAAATGCTCTGGATTCCCTGCATTGTCCTTGTAAATCGAGATACGTTTCTACGGAAACGATAGGATTTTCTTTGGGTTTCCGAGTATCTCTTTTCCGATGCATTATTCCTCCTTTACTGCATCCCTCGCTCCCTCACATTGACGAATTAACACACAATTTGCGTCCATATGATATACTCTGGATTCCCTGCATTGTCCATCTAAATCGAGATACGTTTCTACGGAAACGATAGGACTTTCTTTAGGGTTCCGAGTATCTCTTTTCCGATGCATTATTCCTCCTTTACTGCATCCCTCACTCCCTCACATTGAGGAATTAACACACAATTTGCGTCCATATGAAATGCTCTGGATTCCCTGCATTGTCCTTCTAAATCGAGATACGTATCTAAAGAACGATAGGATTTTCTTTGGGGTTCTGCGTATCTCTTTTCCGATGCATTATTCCTCCTTTACTGCATCCCTCGCTTCCTCACATTGACGAATTAACACACAATTTGCGTCCATATGAAATACTCTGGATTCCCTGCATTGTCTTTCTAAATCGAGATACGTTTCTACGGAAACGATAGGATTTTCTTTTGGGAGTCGAGTATCTCTTTTCCGACGAATTATTCCTCCTTTACTGCATCCGTCGCTCCCTCACATTGCCGAATTAACACACAATTTGCGTCCATATGAAATACTCTGGGTTCCCTGCATTATCTTTCTAAAACGAGATACGTTTCTACGGAAACGATAGGATTTTCTTTTGGGAGTCGAGTATCTCTTTTCCGATGCATTATTCCTCCTTTACTGCATCCCTCGCTAACTCACATTGACGAATTAACACACAATTTGCGTCCATATGAAATACTCTGGATTCCCTGCATTGTCCTTCTAAATCGAGATACGTTTCTACGGAAACGATAGGATTTTCTTTGGGGTTCCGAGTATCTCTTTTCCGATGCATTATTCCTCCTTTACTGCATCCCTCGTTCCCTCACATTGACGAATTAACACACAATTTGCGTCCATATGAAATACTCTGGATTCCCTACATTGTCCTTCTAAATCGGGATTCGTTTCTACGGAAACGATAGGATTTTCTTTGGGGTTCCGAGTATCTCTTTTCCGATGCATTATTCCTCCTTTACTGCATCCCTCGCTCCCTCACATTGCCGAATTAACACACAAATTTCGTCCATATGAAATACTCTGGGTTCCCTGCATTATGTTTCTAAAACGAGATACGTTTCTACGGAAACGATAGGATTTTCTTTTGGGAGTCGAGTATCTCATTTCCGATGCATTATTCCTCCTTTACTGCATCCCTCGCTCCCTCACATTGACGAATTAACACACAATTTGGGTCCATATGAAATACTCTGGATTCCCTGCATTGTCCTTCTAAATCGAGATACGTTTCTACGGAAACGATAGGATTTTCTTTGGGGTTCCGCGTATCTCTTTTCCGATGCATTATTCCTCCTTTACTGCACCCCTCGCTTCCTCACATTGACGAATTAACACACAATTTGCGTCCATACGAAATACTCTGGATTCCCTGCATTTTCCTTCTAAATCGAGATACGTTTCTACGGAAACGATAGGAGTTTCTTAGGGGTTCCGAGTATCTCTTTTCCGATGCATTATTCCTCCTTTACTGCATCCCTCGCTCCCTGACATTGACGAATTAACACACAATTTGCGTTCATATGAAATACTCTGGATTCCCTGCATTGTCCTTGTAAATCGAGATACGTTTCTACGGAAACGATAGGATTTTCTTTGGGGTTCCGAGTATCTCTTTTCCGATGCATTATTCCTCCTTTACTGCATCCCTCGCTCCCTCACATTGACGAATTAACACACAATTTGCGTCCATATGATATACTCTGGATTCCCTGCATTGTCCTTTTAAATCGAGATACGTTTCTACGGAAACGGTAGGACTTTCTTTGGGGTTCCGTGTATCTCTTTTCCGATGCATTATTCCTCCTTTACTGCATCCCTCGCTCCCTCACATTGACGAATTAACACACAATTTGCGTCCATATGAAATACTCTGGATTCCCTGCATTGTCCTTCTAAATCGAGATACGTTTCTACGGAAACGATAGGATTTACTTTGGGGTTCCGAGTATCTCTTTTCCGATGCATTATTCCTCCTTGACTGCATCCCTCGCTCCCTCACATTGACGAATTAACACACAATTTGCGTCCATATGAAATACTCTGGATTCCCTGCATTGTCCTTCTAAATCGAGATACGTTTCTACGGAAACGATAGGATTTTCTTTGGGGTTCCGAGTATCTCTTTTCCGATGCATTATTCCTCCTTTACTGCATCCCTCGCTCCCTCACATTAACGAATTAACACACAATTTGCGTCCATATGAAATACTCTGGATTCCCTGCATTGTCCTTCTAAATCGGGATCCGTTTCTACGGAAACGACAGGATTTTCTTTGGGGTTCCGAGTATCTCTTTTCCGATGCATTATTCCTCCTTTACTGCATCCCTCGCTCCCTCACATTGCCGAATTAACACACAAATTGCGTCCATATGAAATACTCTGGGTTCCCTGCATTATCTTTCTAAATCGAGCTACGTTTCTACGGAAACGATAGGATTTTCTTTTGGGAGTCGAGTATCTCTTTTCCGATTCATTATTCCTCCTTTACTGCATCCCTCGCTCCCTGACATTGACGAATTAACACACAATTTGCGTCCATATGAAATTCTCTGGATTCCAGCATTCTCCTTCTAAATCGAGATACGATTCTACGGAAACGATAGGATTTTCTTTGGGGTTCCGTGTATCACTTTTCCGATGCATTATTCCTCCTTTACAGCATCCCTCGCTCCCTCACATTGACGAATTAACACACAATTTGCATCCATATGAAATACTCTGGAGTCCCTGCATTGTCCTTCTAAATCAAGATACGTTTCTACGGAAATGATAGGATTATCTTTGGGGTTCCGAGTATCTCTTTTCCGATGCATTATTCCTCCTTTACTGCATCCCTCGCTCCCTCACATTGACGAATTAACACACAATTTGCGTCCATATGAAATACTCTGGATTCCCTGCATTGTCCTTCTAAATCGAGATACGTTTCTACGGAAACGATAGGATTTTCTTTGGGGTTCCGAGTATCTCTTTTCCGATGCATTATTCCTCCGTTACTGCATCCCTCGCTCCCTCTCATTGACAAATTAACACACAAATTGCGTCCATATGAAATACTCTGGGTTCCCTGCATTATCTTTCTAAATCGAGATACGTTTCTACGGAAAAAATAGGATTTTCTTTTGGGAGTCGAGTATCTCTTTTCCGATGCATTATTCCTCCTTTACTGCATCCCTCGCTCCCTCACATTGACGAATTAACACACAATTTGCGTCCATATGAAATACTCTGGATTCCCTGCATTGTCCTTCTAAATCAAGATACGTTTCTACGGAAACGATAGGAATTTTCTTTGGGGTTCCGAGTATCTCTTTTCCGATGCATTATTCCTTCTTTACTGCATCCCTCGCTCCCTCACATTGACGAATTAACACACAATTTGCGTCCATATGAAATACTCTGGATTCCCTGCATTGTCCTTGTAAATCGAGATACGTTTCTACGGAAACGATAGGATTTTCTTTGGGGTTCCGAGTATCTCTTTTCCGATCCATTATTCCTCCCTTACTGCATCCCTCGCTTCCTCACATTGACGAATTAACACACAATTTGCGTCCATATGAAATACTCTGGATTCCCTGCATTGTCCTTCTAAATCGAGATACGTTTCTACGGAAACGATTGGATTTCCTTTGGGGTTCCGAGTATCTCTTTTCCGATGCATTATTCCTCCTTCACTGCATCCCTCGCTCACTCACATTGACGAATTAACACACAATTTGCGTCCATATGAAATACTCTGGATTCCTTGCATTGTCCTTCCAAATCGAGATACGTTTCTACGGAAACGATAGGATTTTCTTTGGGGTTCCGAGTATCTCTTTTCCGATGCATTACTCCTCCTTTACTGCATCCGTCGCTCCCTCACATTGCCGAATTAACACACAATTTGCGTCCATATGAAATACTCTGGGTTCCCTGCATTATCTTTCTAAAACGAGATACGTTTCTACGGAAACGATAGGATTTTCTTTTGGGGGTCGAGTATCTCTTTTCCGATGCATTATTCCTCCTTTACTGCATCCCTCGCTAACTCACATTGACGAATTAACACACAATTTGCGTCCATATGAAATAATCTGGATTCCCTGCATTGTCCTTCTAAATCGAGATACGTTTTTACGGAAACGATAGGATTTTCTTTTGGGTTCCGAGTATCTCTTTTCCGATGCATTATTCCTCCTTTACTGCATCCCTCGTTCCCTCACATTGACGAATTAACACACAATTTGCGTCCATATGAAATACTATGGATTCCCTGCATTGTCCTTCTAAATCGGGATTCGTTTCTACGGAAACAAAAGGATTTTCTTTTGGTTCCGAGTATCTCTTTTCCGATGCATTATTCCTCCTTTACTGCATCCCTCGCTCCCTCACATTGCCGAATTAACACACAAATTTCGTCCATATGAAATACTCTGGGTTCCCTGCATTATGTTTCTAAAACGAGATACGTTTCTACGGAAACGATAGGATTTTCTTTTGGGAGTCGAGTATCTCTTTTCCGACGCATTATTCCTCCTTTACTGCATCCCTCGCTCCCTCACATTGACGAATTAACACACAATTTGCGTCCATATGAAATACTCTGGATTCCCTGCATTGTCCTTGTAAATCGTGATACGTTTCTACGGAATCGATAGGATTTTCTTTGGGGTTCCGCGTATCTCTTTTCCGATGCATTATTCCTCCTTTACTGCATCCCTCGCTTCCTCACATTGACGAATTAACACACAATTTGCGTCCATATGAAATACTCAGGATTCCCTGCATTTTCCTTCTAAATCGAGATACGTTTCTACGGAAACGAAAGGATATTCTTAGGGGTTCCAAGTATCTCTTTTCCGATGCTTTATTCCTCCTTTACTGCATCCCTCGCTCCCTGACATTGACGAATTAACACACAATTTGCGTCCATATGAAATACTCTGGATTCCCTGCATTGTCCTTCTAAATCGAGATGCGTTTCTACGGAAACGAGAGGATTTTCTTTGGGGTTCCGAGTATCTCTTTTCCGATGCATTATTCCTCCTTTACTGCATCCGTCGCTCCCTCACATTGCCGAATTAACACACAATTTGCGTCCATATGAAATACTCTGGGTTCCCTGCATTATCTTTCTAAAACGAGATACGTTTCTACGGAAACGATAGGATTTTCTTTTGGGAGTCGAGTATCTCTTTTCCGATGCATTATTCCTCCTTCACTGCATCCCTCGCTCACTCACATTGACGAATTAACACACAATTTGCGTCCATATGAAATACTCTGGATTCCTTGCATTGTCCTTCCAAATCGAGATACGTTTCTACGGAAACGATAGGATATTCTTTGGGGTTCCGAGTATCTCTTTTCCGATGCATTATTCCTCCTTTACTGCATCCGTCGCTCCCTCACATGGCCGAATTAACACACAATTTGCGTCCATATGAAATACTCTGGGTTCCCTGCATTATCTTTCTAAAACGAGATACGTTTCTACGGAAACGATAGGATTTTCTTTTGGGAGTCGAGTATCTCTTTTCCGATGCATTATTCCTCCTTTACTGCATCCCTCGCTAACTCACATTGACGAATTAACACACAATTTGCGTCCATATGAAATACTCTGGATTCCCTGCATTGTCCTTCTAAATCGGGATTCGTTTCTACGGAAACGATAGGATTTTCTTTTGGTTCCTAGTATCTCTTTTCCGATGCATTATTCCTCCTTTACTGCATCCCTCGCTCCCTCACATTGCCGAATTAACACACAAATTTCGTCCATATGAAATACTCTGGGTTCCCTGCATTATGTTTCTAAAACGAGATACGTTTCTACGGAAACAATAGGATTTTCTTTTGGGAGTCGAGTATCTCTTTTCCGACGCATATTCCTCCTTTACTGCATCCCTCGCTCCCCCACATTGACGAATTAACACACAATTTGCGTCCATATGAAATACTCTGGATTCCCTGCATTGTCCTTGTAAATCGAGATACGTTTCTACGGAAACGATAGGATTTTCTTTGGGGTTCCGCGTATCTCTTTTCCGATGCATTATTCCTCCTTTACTGCATCCCTCGCTTCCTCACATTCACGAATTAACACACAATTTGCGTCCATATGAAATACTCAGGATTCCCTGCATTTTCCTTCTAAATCGAGATACGTTTCTACGGAAACGATAGGATATTCTTAGGGGTTCCGAGTATCTCTTTTCCGATGCATTATTCCTCCTTTACTGCATCCCTCGCTCCCTGACATTGACGAATTAACACACAATTTGCGTCCATATGAAATACTCTGGATTCCCTGCATTGTCCTTGTAAATCGAGATACGTTTCTACGGAAACGATAGGATTTTCTTTGGGGTTCCGAGTATCTCTTTTCCGATGCATTATTCCTCCTTTACTGCATCCCTCGCTCCCTCACATTGACGAATTAACACACAATTTGCGTCCATATGATATACTCTGGATTCCCTGCATTGTCCTTCTAAATCGAGCTACGTTTCTACGGAAACGATAGGATTTTCTTTTGGGATGTCGAGTATCTCTTTTCCGATTCATTATTCCTCCTTTACTGCATCCCTCGCTCCCTCACATTGACGAATTAACACACAATTTGCGTCCATATGAAATACTCTGGATTCCCAGCATTGTCCTTCTAAATCGAGATACGATTCTACGGAAACGATAGGATTTTCTTTGGGGTTCCGAGTATCTCTTTTCCGATGCATTATTCCTCCTTTACTGCATCCCTCGCTCCCTCACATTGACGAATTAACACACAATTTGCATCCATATGAAATACTCTGGATTCCCTGCATTGTCCTTCTAAATCAAGATACGTTTCTACGGAAACGATAGGATTTTCTTTGGGGTTCCGAGTATCTCTTTTCCGATGCATTATTCCTCCTTTACTGCATCCCTCGCTCCCTCACATTGACGAATTAACACACAATTTGCGTCCATATGAAATACTCTGGATTCCCTGCATTGTCCTTCTAAATCGAGATACGTTTCTACGGAAACGATAGGATTTTCTTTGGGGTTCCGAGTATCTCTTTTCCGATGCATTATTCCTCCTTTACTGCATCCCTCGCTCCCTCACATTGACAAATTAACACACAAATTGCGTCCATATGAAATACTCTGGGTTCCCTGCATTATCTTTCTAAATCGAGATACGTTTCTACGGAAAAAATAGGATTTTCTTTTGGGAGTCGAGTATCTCTTTTCCGATGCATTATTCCTCCTTTACTGCATCCCTCGCTAACTCACATTGACGAATTAACACACAATTTGCGTCCATATGAAATACTCTGGATTCCCTGCATTGTCCTTCTAAATCGGGATTCGTTTCTACGGAAACGATAGGATTTTCTTTTGGTTCCGAGTATCTCTTTTCCGATGCATTATTCCTCCTTTACTGCATCCCTCGCTCCCTCACATTGCCGAATTAACACAGAAATTTCGTCCATATGAAATACTCTGGGTTCCCTGCATTATGTTTCTAAAACGAGATACGTTTCTACGGAAACGATAGGATTTTCTTTTGGGAGTCGAGTATCTCTTTTCCGACGCATTATTCCTCCTTTACTGCATCCCTCGCTCCCTCACATTGACGAATTAACACACAATTTGCGTCCATATGAAATACTCTGGATTCCCTGCATTGTCCTTGTAAATCGTGATACGTTTCTACGGAATCGATTGGATTTTCTTTGGGGTTCCGCGTATCTCTTTTCCGATGCATTATTCCTCCTTTACTGCATCCCTCGCTTCCTCACATTGACGAATTAACACACAATTTGCATCCATATGAAATACTCTGGATTCCCTGCATTTTCCTTCTAAATCGAGATACGTTTCTACGGAAACGATAGGATATTCTTAGGGGTTCCGAGTATCTCTTTTCCGATGCATTATTCCTCCTTTACTGCATCCCTCGCTCCCTGACATTGACGAATTAACACACAATTTGCGTCCATATGAAATACTCTGGATTCCCTGCATTGTCCTTCTAAATCGAGATACGTTTCTACGGAAACGATAGGATTTTCTTTGGGGTTCCGAGTATCTCTTTTCCGATGCATTATTCCTCCTTTACTGCATCCGTCGCTCCCTCACATTGCCGAATTAACACACAATTTGCGTCCATATGAAATACTCTGGGTTCCCTGCATTATCTTTCTAAAACGAGATACGTTTCTACGGAAACGATAGGATTTTCTTTTGGGAGTCGAGTATCTCTTTTCCGATGCATTATTCCTCCTTCACTGTATCCCTCGCTCACTCACATTGACGAATTAACACACAATTTGCGTCCATATCAAATACTCTGGATTCCTTGCATTGTCCTTCCAAATCGAGATACGTTTCTACGGAAACGATAGGATTTTCTTTGGGGTTCCGAGTATCTCTTTTCCGATGCATTATTCCTCCTTTACTGCATCCGTCGCTCCCTCACATGGCCGAATTAACACACAATTTGCGTCCATATGAAATACTCTGGGTTCCCTGCATTATCTTTCTAAAACGAGATACGTTTCTACGGAAACGATAGGATTTTCTTTTCGGAGTCGAGTATCTCTTTTCCGATGCATTATTCCTCCTTTACTGCATCCCTCGCTAACTCACATTGACGAATTAACACACAATTTGCGTCCATATGAAATACTCTGGATTCCCTGCATTGTCCTTCTAAATCGGGATTCGTTTCTACGGAAACGATAGGATTTTCTTTTGGTTCCGAGTATCTCTTTTCCGATGCATTATTCCTCCTTTACTGCATCCCTCGCTCCCTTACATTGCCGAATTAACACACAAATTTCGTCCATATGAAATACTCTGGGTTCCCTGCATTATGTTTCTAAAACGAGATACGTTTCTACGGAAACGATAGGATTTTCTTTTTGGAGTCGAGTATCTCTTTTCCGACGCATATTCCTCCTTTACTGCATCCCTCGCTCCCTCACATTGACGAATTAACACACAATTTGCGTCCATATGAAATACTCTGGATTCCCTGCATTGTCCTTGTAAATCGAGATACGTTTCTACGGAAACGATAGGATTTTCTTTGGGGTTCCGCGTATCTCTTTTCCGATGCATTATTCCTCCTTTACTGCATCCCTCGCTTCCTCACATTGACGAATTAACCCACAATTTGCGTCCATATGAAATACTCAGGATTCCCTGCATTTTCCTTCTAAATCGAGATACGTTTCTACGGAAACGATAGGATATTCTTAGGGGTTCCGAGTATCTCTTTTCCGATGCATTATTCCTCCTTTACTGCATCCCTCGCTCCCTGACATTGACGAATTAACACACAATTTGCGTCCATATGAAATACTCTGGATTCCCTGCATTGTCCTTGTAAATCGAGATACGTTTCTACGGAAACGATAGGATTTTCTTTGGGGTTCCGAGTATCTCTTTTCCGATGCATTATTCCTCCTTTACTGCATACCTCGCTCCCTCACATTGACGAATTAACACACAATTTGCGTCCATATGATATACTCTGGATTCCCTGCATTGTCCTTCTAAATCGAGCTACGTTTCTACGGAAACGATAGGATTTTCTTTTGGGATGTCGAGTATCTCTTTTCCGATTCATTATTCCTCCTTTACTGCACCCCTCGCTCCCTCACATTAACGAATTAACACACAATTTGCGTCCATATGAAATACTCTGGATTCCCAGCATTGTCCTTCTAAATCGAGATACGATTCTACGGAAACGATAGGATTTTCTTTGCGGTTCCGCGTATCTCTTTTCCGATGCATTATTCCTCCTTTACTGCATCCCTCGCTCCCTCACATTGACGAATTAACACACAATTTGCATCCATATGAAATACTCTGGATTCCCTGCATTGTCCTTCTAAATCAAGATACGTTTCTACGGAAACGATAGGATTTTCTTTGGGGTTCCGAGTATCTCTTTTCCGATGCATTATTCCTTCTTTACTGCATCCCTCGCTCCCTCACAGTGAGGAATTAACACACAATTTGCGTCCATATGAAATACTCTGGAATCCCTGCATTGTCCTTCTAAATCGAGATACGTTTCTACGGAAACGATAGGATTTTCTTTGGGGTTCCGAGTATCTCTTTTCCGATGCATTATTCCTCCTTTACTGCATCCCTCGCCCCCTCACATTGACAAATTAACACACAAAATGCGTCCATATGAAATACTCTGGGTTCCCTGCATTATGTTTCTAAAACGAGATACGTTTCTACGGAAACGATAGGATTTTCTTTTGGGAGTCGAGTATCTCTTTTCCGACGCATTATTCCTCCTTTACTGCATCCCTCGCTCCCTCACATTGACGAATTAACACACAATTTGCGTCCATATGAAATACTCTGGATTCCCTGCATTGTCCTTGTAAATCGAGATACGTTTCTACGCAAACGATAGGATTTTCTTTGGGGTTCCGCGTATCTCTTTTCCGATGCATTATTACTCCTTTACTGCATCCCTCGCTTCCTCACATTGACGAATTAACACACAATTTGCGTCCATATGAAATACTCAGGATTCCCTGCATTTTCCTTCTAAATCGAAATACGTTTCTACGGAAACGATAGGATATTCTTAGGGGTTCGGAGTATCTCTTTTCCGATGCATTATTCCTCCTTTAGTGCATCCCTCGCTCCCTGACATTGACGAATTAACATACAATTTGCGTCCATATGAAATACTCTGGATTCCCTGCATTGTCCTTGTAAATCGAGATACGTTTCTACGGAAACGATAGGATTTTCTTTGGGGTTCCGAGTATCTCTTTTCCGATGCATTATTCCTCCTTGACTGCATCCCTCGCTCCCTCACATTGACGAATTAACACACAATTTGCGTCCATATGATATACTCTGGATTCCCTGCATTGTCCTTCTAAATCGAGCTACGTTTCTACGGAAACGATAGGATTTTCGTTTGGGATGTCGAGTATCTCTTTTCCGATTCATTATTCCTCCTTTACTGCATCCCTCGCTCCCTCACATTGACGAATTAACACACAATTTGCGTCCATATGAAATACTCTGGATTCCCAGCATTGTCCTTCTAAATCGAGATACGATTCTACGGAAACGATAGGATTTTCTTTGGGGTTCCGAGTATCTCTTTTCCGATGCATTATTCCTCCTTTACTGCATCCCTCGCTCCCTCACATTGAGGAATTAACACACAATTTGCGTCCATATGAAATACTCTGGGTTCCCTGCATTGTCCTTCTAAATCGAGATACGTTTCTACGGAAACGATAGGATTTTCTTTGGGGTTCCGAGTATCTCTTTTCCGATGCATTATTCCTCCTTTACTGCATCCCTCGTTCCCTCACATTGACAAATTAACACACAAATTGCGTCCATATGAAATACTCTGGGTTCCCTGCATTATCTTTCTAAATCGAGATACGTTTCTACGGAAAAAATAGGATTTTCTTTTGGGAGTCGAGTATCTCTTTTCCGATGCATTATTCCTCCTTTACTGCATCCCT
The DNA here is from genome assembly GCF_023898315.1 of Schistocerca nitens. Lineage (NCBI taxonomy): Eukaryota > Metazoa > Arthropoda > Insecta > Orthoptera > Acrididae > Schistocerca > Schistocerca nitens. The sequence goes on from NC_064615.1 coordinate 1,124,872,424, forward strand.
GGCTCCCTCACATTGATTAATTAACACACAATTTGCGTCCATATGAAATACTCTGGATTCCCTGCATTGTCCTTCTAAATCAAGATACGTTTCTACGGAAACGATAGGAATTTTCTTTGGGGTTCCGAGTATCTCTTTTCCGATGCATTATTCCTTCTTTACTGCATCCCTCGCTCCCTCACATTGACCAATTAACACACAATTTGCGTCCATATGAAATACTCTGGATTCCCTGCATTTTCCTTCTAAATCGAGATACGTTTCTACGGAAACGATAGGATATTCTTGGGGGTTCCGAGTATCTCTTTTCCGATGCATTATTCCTCCTTTACTGCATCCCTCGCTCCCTGACATTGACGAATTAACACACAATTTGCGTCCATATGAAATACTCTGGATTCCCTGCATTTTCCTTCTAAATCGAGATACATTTCTACGGAAACGATAGGATATTCTTAGGGGTTCCGAGTATCTCTTTTCCGATGCATTATTCCTCCTTTACTGCATCCCTCGCTCCCTGACATTGACGAATTAACACACAATTTGCGTCCGTATGAAATACTCTGGATTCCCTGCATTCTCCTTCAAAATCGAGATACGTTTCTACGGAAACGATAGGATTTTCTTTTGGGTTCCGAGTATCTCTTTTCCGATGCATTATTCCTCCTTTACTGCATCCCTCGTTCCCTCACATTGACGAATTAACACACAATTTGCGTCCATATGAAATACTCTGGATTCCCTGCATTGTCCTTCTAAATCGAGCTACGTTTCTACGGAAACGATAGGATTTTCTTTTGGGATGTCGAGTATCTCTTTTCCGATTCATTATTCCTCCTTTACTGCATCCCTCGCTCCCTCACATTGACGAATTAACACACAATTTGCGTCCATATGAAATACTCTGGATTCCCAGCATTGTCCTTCTAAATCGAGATACGATTCTACGGAAACGATAGGATTTTCTTTGGGGTTCCGAGTATCTCTTTTCCGATGCATTATTCCTCCTTTACTGCATCCCTCGCTCCCTCACATTGACGAATTAACACACAATTTGCATCCATATGAAATACTCTGGATTCCCTGCATTGTCCTTCTAAATCAAGATACGTTTCTACGGAAACGATAGGATTTTCTTTGGGGTTCCGAGTATCTCTTTTCCGATGCATTATTCCTCCTTTACTGCATCCCTCGCTCCCTCACATTGACGAATTAACACACAATTTGCGTCCATATGAAATACTCTGGATTCCCTGCATTGTCCTTCTAAATCGAGATACGTTTCTACGGAAACGATAGGATTTTCTTTGGGGTTCCGAGTATCTCTTTTCCGATGCATTATTCCTCCTTTACTGCATCCCTCGCTCCCTCACATTGACAAATTAACACACAAATTGCGTCCATATGAAATACTCTGGGTTCCCTGCATTATCTTTCTAAATCGAGATACGTTTCTACGGAAAAAATAGGATTTTCTTTTGGGAGTCGAGTATCTCTTTTCCGATGCATTATTCCTCCTTTACTGCATCCCTCGCTAACTCACATTGACGAATTAACACACAATTTGCGTCCATATGAAATACTCTGGATTCCCTGCATTGTCCTTCTAAATCGGGATTCGTTTCTACGGAAACGATAGGATTTTCTTTTGGTTCCGAGTATCTCTTTTCCGATGCATTATTCCTCCTTTACTGCATCCCTCGCTCCCTCACATTGCCGAATTAACACAGAAATTTCGTCCATATGAAATACTCTGGGTTCCCTGCATTATGTTTCTAAAACGAGATACGTTTCTACGGAAACGATAGGATTTTCTTTTGGGAGTCGAGTATCTCTTTTCCGACGCATTATTCCTCCTTTACTGCATCCCTCGCTCCCTCACATTGACGAATTAACACACAATTTGCGTCCATATGAAATACTCTGGATTCCCTGCATTGTCCTTGTAAATCGTGATACGTTTCTACGGAATCGATTGGATTTTCTTTGGGGTTCCGCGTATCTCTTTTCCGATGCATTATTCCTCCTTTACTGCATCCCTCGCTTCCTCACATTGACGAATTAACACACAATTTGCATCCATATGAAATACTCTGGATTCCCTGCATTTTCCTTCTAAATCGAGATACGTTTCTACGGAAACGATAGGATATTCTTAGGGGTTCCGAGTATCTCTTTTCCGATGCATTATTCCTCCTTTACTGCATCCCTCGCTCCCTGACATTGACGAATTAACACACAATTTGCGTCCATATGAAATACTCTGGATTCCCTGCATTGTCCTTCTAAATCGAGATACGTTTCTACGGAAACGATAGGATTTTCTTTGGGGTTCCGAGTATCTCTTTTCCGATGCATTATTCCTCCTTTACTGCATCCGTCGCTCCCTCACATTGCCGAATTAACACACAATTTGCGTCCATATGAAATACTCTGGGTTCCCTGCATTATCTTTCTAAAACGAGATACGTTTCTACGGAAACGATAGGATTTTCTTTTGGGAGTCGAGTATCTCTTTTCCGATGCATTATTCCTCCTTCACTGTATCCCTCGCTCACTCACATTGACGAATTAACACACAATTTGCGTCCATATCAAATACTCTGGATTCCTTGCATTGTCCTTCCAAATCGAGATACGTTTCTACGGAAACGATAGGATTTTCTTTGGGGTTCCGAGTATCTCTTTTCCGATGCATTATTCCTCCTTTACTGCATCCGTCGCTCCCTCACATGGCCGAATTAACACACAATTTGCGTCCATATGAAATACTCTGGGTTCCCTGCATTATCTTTCTAAAACGAGATACGTTTCTACGGAAACGATAGGATTTTCTTTTCGGAGTCGAGTATCTCTTTTCCGATGCATTATTCCTCCTTTACTGCATCCCTCGCTAACTCACATTGACGAATTAACACACAATTTGCGTCCATATGAAATACTCTGGATTCCCTGCATTGTCCTTCTAAATCGGGATTCGTTTCTACGGAAACGATAGGATTTTCTTTTGGTTCCGAGTATCTCTTTTCCGATGCATTATTCCTCCTTTACTGCATCCCTCGCTCCCTTACATTGCCGAATTAACACACAAATTTCGTCCATATGAAATACTCTGGGTTCCCTGCATTATGTTTCTAAAACGAGATACGTTTCTACGGAAACGATAGGATTTTCTTTTTGGAGTCGAGTATCTCTTTTCCGACGCATATTCCTCCTTTACTGCATCCCTCGCTCCCTCACATTGACGAATTAACACACAATTTGCGTCCATATGAAATACTCTGGATTCCCTGCATTGTCCTTGTAAATCGAGATACGTTTCTACGGAAACGATAGGATTTTCTTTGGGGTTCCGCGTATCTCTTTTCCGATGCATTATTCCTCCTTTACTGCATCCCTCGCTTCCTCACATTGACGAATTAACCCACAATTTGCGTCCATATGAAATACTCAGGATTCCCTGCATTTTCCTTCTAAATCGAGATACGTTTCTACGGAAACGATAGGATATTCTTAGGGGTTCCGAGTATCTCTTTTCCGATGCATTATTCCTCCTTTACTGCATCCCTCGCTCCCTGACATTGACGAATTAACACACAATTTGCGTCCATATGAAATACTCTGGATTCCCTGCATTGTCCTTGTAAATCGAGATACGTTTCTACGGAAACGATAGGATTTTCTTTGGGGTTCCGAGTATCTCTTTTCCGATGCATTATTCCTCCTTTACTGCATACCTCGCTCCCTCACATTGACGAATTAACATACAATTTGCGTCCATATGATATACTCTGGATTCCCTGCATTGTCCTTCTAAATCGAGCTACGTTTCTACGGAAACGATAGGATTTTCTTTTGGGATGTCGAGTATCTCTTTTCCGATTCATTATTCCTCCTTTACTGCACCCCTCGCTCCCTCACATTAACGAATTAACACACAATTTGCGTCCATATGAAATACTCTGGATTCCCAGCATTGTCCTTCTAAATCGAGATACGATTCTACGGAAACGATAGGATTTTCTTTGCGGTTCCGCGTATCTCTTTTCCGATGCATTATTCCTCCTTTACTGCATCCCTCGCTCCCTCACATTGACGAATTAACACACAATTTGCATCCATATGAAATACTCTGGATTCCCTGCATTGTCCTTCTAAATCAAGATACGTTTCTACGGAAACGATAGGATTTTCTTTGGGGTTCCGAGTATCTCTTTTCCGATGCATTATTCCTTCTTTACTGCATCCCTCGCTCCCTCACAGTGAGGAATTAACACACAATTTGCGTCCATATGAAATACTCTGGAATCCCTGCATTGTCCTTCTAAATCGAGATACGTTTCTAGGGAAACGATAGGATTTTCTTTGGGGTTCCGAGTATCTCTTTTCCGATGCATTATTCCTCCTTTACTGCATCCCTCGCCCCCTCACATTGACAAATTAACACACAAAATGCGTCCATATGAAATACTCTGGGTTCCCTGCATTATGTTTCTAAAACGAGATACGTTTCTACGGAAACGATAGGATTTTCTTTTGGGAGTCGAGTATCTCTTTTCCGACGCATTATTCCTCCTTTACTGCATCCCTCGCTCCCTCACATTGACGAATTAACACACAATTTGCGTCCATATGAAATACTCTGGATTCCCTGCATTGTCCTTGTAAATCGAGATACGTTTCTACGCAAACGATAGGATTTTCTTTGGGGTTCCGCGTATCTCTTTTCCGATGCATTATTACTCCTTTACTGCATCCCTCGCTTCCTCACATTGACGAATTAACACACAATTTGCGTCCATATGAAATACTCAGGATTCCCTGCATTTTCCTTCTAAATCGAAATACGTTTCTACGGAAACGATAGGATATTCTTAGGGGTTCGGAGTATCTCTTTTCCGATGCATTATTCCTCCTTTAGTGCATCCCTCGCTCCCTGACATTGACGAATTAACATACAATTTGCGTCCATATGAAATACTCTGGATTCCCTGCATTGTCCTTGTAAATCGAGATACGTTTCTACGGAAACGATAGGATTTTCTTTGGGGTTCCGAGTATCTCTTTTCCGATGCATTATTCCTCCTTGACTGCATCCCTCGCTCCCTCACATTGACGAATTAACACACAATTTGCGTCCATATGATATACTCTGGATTCCCTGCATTGTCCTTCTAAATCGAGCTACGTTTCTACGGAAACGATAGGATTTTCGTTTGGGATGTCGAGTATCTCTTTTCCGATTCATTATTCCTCCTTTACTGCATCCCTCGCTCCCTCACATTGACGAATTAACACACAATTTGCGTCCATATGAAATACTCTGGATTCCCAGCATTGTCCTTCTAAATCGAGATACGATTCTACGGAAACGATAGGATTTTCTTTGGGGTTCCGAGTATCTCTTTTCCGATGCATTATTCCTCCTTTACTGCATCCCTCGCTCCCTCACATTGAGGAATTAACACACAATTTGCGTCCATATGAAATACTCTGGGTTCCCTGCATTGTCCTTCTAAATCGAGATACGTTTCTACGGAAACGATAGGATTTTCTTTGGGGTTCCGAGTATCTCTTTTCCGATGCATTATTCCTCCTTTACTGCATCCCTCGTTCCCTCACATTGACAAATTAACACACAAATTGCGTCCATATGAAATACTCTGGGTTCCCTGCATTATCTTTCTAAATCGAGATACGTTTCTACGGAAAAAATAGGATTTTCTTTTGGGAGTCGAGTATCTCTTTTCCGATGCATTATTCCTCCTTTACTGCATCCCTGGCTCCCTCACATTGATTAATTAACACACAATTTGCGTCCATATGAAATACTCTGGATTCCCTGCATTGTCCTTCTAAATCAAGATACGTTTCTACGGAAACGATAGGAATTTTCTTTGGGGTTCCGAGTATCTCTTTTCCGATGCATTATTCCTTCTTTACTGCATCCCTCGCTCCCTCACATTGACCAATTAACACACAATTTGCGTCCATATGAAATACTCTGGATTCCCTGCATTTTCCTTCTAAATCGAGATACGTTTCTACGGAAACGATAGGATATTCTTGGGGGTTCCGAGTATCTCTTTTCCGATGCATTATTCCTCCTTTACTGCATCCCTCGCTCCCTGACATTGACGAATTAACACACAATTTGCGTCCATATGAAATACTCTGGATTCCCTGCATTTTCCTTCTAAATCGAGATACATTTCTACGGAAACGATAGGATATTCTTAGGGGTTCCGAGTATCTCTTTTCCGATGCATTATTCCTCCTTTACTGCATCCCTCGCTCCCTGACATTGACGAATTAACACACAATTTGCGTCCGTATGAAATACTCTGGATTCCCTGCATTCTCCTTCAAAATCGAGATACGTTTCTACGGAAACGATAGGATTTTCTTTTGGGTTCCGAGTATCTCTTTTCCGATGCATTATTCCTCCTTTACTGCATCCCTCGTTCCCTCACATTGACGAATTAACACACAATTTGCGTCCATATGAAATACTCTGGATTCCCTGCATTGTCCTTCTAAATCGGGATTCGTTTCTACGGAAACGATAGGATTTTCTTTTGGTTCCGTGTATCTCTTTTCCGATGCATTATTCCTCCTTTACTGCATCCCTCGCTCCCTCACATTGCCGAATTAACACACAAATTTCGTCCATATGAAATACTCTTGGTTCCCTGCATTATGTTTCTAAAACGAGATGCGTTTCTACGGAAACGATAGGATTTTCTTTTGGGAGTCGAGTATCTCTTTTCCGACGCATTATTCCTCCTTTACTGCATCCCTCGCTCCCTCACATTGACGAATTAACACACAATTTGCGTCCATATGAAATACTCTGGATTCCCTGCATTGTCCTTGTAAATCGAGATATGTTTCTACGGAATCGATAGGATTTTCTTTGGTGTTCCGCGTATCTCTTTTCCGATGCTTTATTCCTCCTTTACTGCATCCCTCGCTTCCTCACATTGACGAATTAACACACAATTTGCGTCCATATGAAATACTCAGGATTCCCTGCATTTTCCTTCTAAATCGAGATACGTTTCTACGGAAACGATAGGATATTCTTAGGGGTTCCGAGTATCTCTTTTCCGATGCATTATTCCTCCTTTACTGCATCCCTCGCTCCCTGACATTGACGAATTAACACACAATTTGCGTCCACATGAAATACTCTGGATTCCCTGCATTGTCCTTGTAAATCGAGATACGTTTCTACGGAAACGACAGGATTTTCTTTGGGGTTCCGAGTATCTCTTTTCCGATGCATTAATCCTCCTTTACTGCATCCGTCGCTCCCTCACATTGCCGAATTAACACACAATTTGCGTCCATATGAAATACTCTGGGTTCCCTGCATTATCTTTCTAAAACGAGATACGTTTCTACGGAAACGATAGGATTTTCTATTGGGAGTCGAGTATCTCTTTTCCGATGCATTATTCCTCCTTACTGCATCCCTCGCCTGGATTCCCTGCATTGTCCTTCTAAATCGGGATTCGTTTCTTCGGAAACGATAGGATTTTCTTTTGGTTCCGAGTATCTCTTTTCCGATGCATTATTCCTCCTTTACTGCATCCCTCGCTCCCTCACATTGCCGAATTAACACACAAATTTCGTCCATATGAAATACTCTGGGTTCCCTGCATTATGTTTCTAAAACGAGATACGTTTCTACGGAAACGATAGGATTTTCTTTTGGGAGTCGAGTATCTCTTTTCCGACGCATTATTCCTCCTTACTGCATCCCTCGCTCCCTCACATTGACGAATTAACACACAATTTGCGTCCATATGAAATAATCTGGATTCCCTGCATTGTCCTTGTAAATCGAGATACGTTTCTACGGAAACGATAGGATTTTCTTTGGGGTTCCGCGTATCTCTTTTCCGATGCATTATTCCTCCTTTACTGCATCCCTCGCTTCCCCACATTGACGAATTAACACACAATTTGCGTCCATATGAAATACTCAGGATTCTCTGCATTTTCCTTCTAAATCGAGATACGTTTCTACGGAAACGATAGGATATTCTTAGGGGTTCCGAGTATCTCTTATCCGATGCATTATTCCTCCTTTACTGCATCCCTCGCTCCCTCACATTGACGAATTAACACACAATTTGCGTCCATATGAAATACTCTGGATTCCCTGCATTGTCCTTGTAAATCGAGATACGTTTCTACGGAAACGATAGGATTTTCTTTGGGGTTCCGAGTATCTCTTTTCCGATGCATTATTCCTCCTTGACTGCATCCCTCGCTCCCTCACATTGACGAATTAACACACAATTTGCGTCCATATGATATACTCTGGATTCCCTGCATTTTCCTTCTAAATCGAGATACGTTTCTACGGAAACGATAGGATATTCTTAGGGGTTCCGAGTATCTCTTTTCCGATGCATTATTCCTCCTTAACTGCATCCCTCGCTCCCTGACATTGACGAATTAACACACAATTTGCGTCCACATGAAATACTCTGGATTCCCTGCATTGTCCTTGTAAATCGAGATACGTTTCTACGGAAACGACAGGATTTTCTTTGGGGTTCCGAGTATCTCTTTTCCGATGCATTAATCCTCCTTTACTGCATCCGTCGCTTCCTCACATTGCCGAATTAACACACAATTTGCGTCCATATGAAATACTCTGGGTTCCCTGCATTATCTTTCTAAAACGAGATACGTTTCTACGGAAACGATAGGATTTTCTTTTGGGAGTCGAGTATCTCTTTTCCGATGCATTATTCCTCCTTCACTGCATCCCTCGCTCACTGACATTGATGAATTAACACACAATTTGCGTCCGTATGAAATACTCTGGATTCCTTGCATTGTCCTTCCAAATCGAGATACGTTTCTACGGAAACGATAGGATTTTCTTTTGGGAGTCGAGTATCTCTTTTCCGATGCATTATTCCTTCTGTACTGCATCCCTCGCTAACTCAAATTGACGAATTAACACACAATTTGCGTCCATATGAAATACTCTGGATTCCCTGCATTGTCCTTCTAAATCGGGATTCGTTTCTTCGGAAACGATAGGATTTTCTTTGGGTTCCGAGTATCTCTTTTCCGATGCATTATTCCTCCTTTACTGCATCCCTCGCCTGGATTCCCTGCATTGTCCTTCTAAATCGGGATTCGTTTCTTCGGAAACGATAGGATTTTCTTTTGGTTCCGAGTATCTCTTTTCCGATGCATTATTCCTCCTTTACTGCATCCCTCGCTCCCTCACATTGCCGAATTAACACACAAATTTCGTCCATATGAAATACTCTGGGTTCCCTGCATTATGTTTCTAAAACGAGATAAGTTTCTACGGAAACGATAGGATTTTCTTTTGGGAGTCGAGTATCTCTTTTCCGACGCATTATTCCTCCTTACTGCATCCCTCGCTCCCTCACATTGACGAATTAACACACAATTTGCGTCCATATGAAATACTCTGGATTCCCTGCATTGTCCTTGTAAATCGAGATACGTTTCTACGGAAACGATAGGATTTTCTTTGGGGTTCCGCGTATCTCTTTTCCGATGCATTATTCCTCCTTTACTGCATCCCTCGCTCCCTCACATTGACGAATTAACACACAATTTGCGTCCATATGAAATACTCTGGATTCCCTGCATTGTCCTTGTAAATCGAGATACGTTTCTACGGAAACGATAGGATTTTCTTTGGGGTTCCGAGTATCTCTTTTCCGATGCATTATTCCTCCTTGACTGCATCCCTCGCTCCCTCACATTGACGAATTAACACACAATTTGCGTCCATATGAAATACTCTGGATTCCTTGCATTGTCCTTCCAAATCGAGATACGTTTCTACGGAAACGATAGGATTTTCTTTTGGGAGTCGAGTATCTCTTTTCCGATGCATTATTCCTTCTGTACTGCATCCCTCGCTAACTCAAATTGACGAATTAACACACAATTTGCGTCCATATGAAATACTCTGGATTCCTTGCATTGTCCTTCCAAATCGAGATACGTTTCTACGGAAACGATAGGATTTTCTTTTGGGAGTCGAGTATCTCTTTTCCGATGCATTATTCCTTCTGTACTGCATCCCTCGCTAACTCAAATTGACGAATTAACACACAATTTGCGTCCATATGAAATACTCTGGATTCCTGCATTGTCCTTCTAAATCGGGATTCGTTTCTTCGGAAACGATAGGATTTTCTTTGGGTTCCGAGTATCTCTTTTCCGATGCATTATTCCTCCTTTACTGCATCCCTCGCCTGGATTCCCTGCATTGTCCTTCTAAATCGGGATTCGTTTCTTCGGAAACGATAGGATTTTCTTTTGGTTCCGAGTATCTCTTTTCCGATGCATTATTCCTCCTTTACTGCATCCCTCGCTCCCTCACATTGCCGAATTAACACACAAATTTCGTCCATATGAAATACTCTGGGTTCCCTGCATTATGTTTCTAAAACGAGATAAGTTTCTACGGAAACGATAGGATTTTCTTTTGGGAGTCGAGTATCTCTTTTCCGACGCATTATTCCTCCTTACTGCATCCCTCGCTCCCTCACATTGACGAATTAACACACAATTTGCGTCCATATGAAATACTCTGGATTCCCTGCATTGTCCTTGTAAATCGAGATACGTTTCTACGGAAACGATAGGATTTTCTTTGGGGTTCCGCGTATCTCTTTTCCGATGCATTATTCCTCCTTTACTGCATCCCTCGCTCCCTCACATTGACGAATTAACACACAATTTGCGTCCATATGAAATACTCTGGATTCCCTGCATTGTCCTTGTAAATCGAGATACGTTTCTACGGAAACGATAGGATTTTCTTTGGGGTTCCGAGTATCTCTTTTCCGATGCATTATTCCTCCTTGACTGCATCCCTCGCTCCCTCACATTGACGAATTAACACACAATTTGCGTCCATATAATATACTCTGGATTCCGTGCATTGTCCTTCTAAATCGAGATACGTTTCTACGGAAACGATAGGACTTTCTTTGGGGTTCCGAGTATCTCTTTTCCGATGCATTATTCCTCCTTTACTGCTTCCCTCCCTCCCTCACATTGACGAATTAACACACAATTTGCGTCCATATGAAATACTCAGGATTCCCTGCATTGTCCTTCTAAATCGAGATACGTTTCAACGGAAACGATAGGATTTTCTTTGGGGTTCCGAGTATCTCTTTTCCGATGCATTATTCCTCTTTTACAGCATCCCTCGCTAACTCACATTGACGAATTAACACACAATTTGCGTACATATGAAATACTCTGGATTCCCTGCATTGTCCTTCTAAATCGAGATACGTTTCTACGGAAACGATAGGATTTTCTTTGGGGTTCCGAGTATCTCTTTTCCGATGCATTATTCCTCCTTTACTGCATCCCTCGCTCCCTCACATTAACGAATTAACACACAATTTGCGTCCATATGAAATACTCTGGATTCCCTGCATTGTCCTTCTAAATCGGGATTCGTTTCTACGGAAACGACAGGATTTTCTTTGGGGTTCCGAGTATCTCTTTTCCGATGCATTATTCCTCCTTTACTGCATCCCTCGCTCCCTTACATTGCCGAATTAACACACAAATTACGTCCATATGAAATACTCTGGGTTCCCTGCATTATCTTTCTAAATCTAGATACTTTTCTATGGATACGATAGGATTTTCTTTTGGGAGTCGAGTATCTCTTTTCCGATGCATTATTCCTCCTTTACTGCAGCCCTCGCTGCCTCACATTGATGAATTAACACACAATTTGCGTCCATATGAAATACTCTGGGTTCCCTTCACTATCTTTCTAAAACGAGATACGTTTCTACGGAACCGATAGGATTTTCTTTTGGGAGTCGAGTATCTCTTTTCCGATGCATTATTCCTCCTTTACTGCATCCCTCGCTAACTCACATTGAGGAATTAACACACAATTTGCGTCCATATGAAATACTCTGGATTCCCTGCATTGTCCTTCTAAATCGAGATACGTTTCTACGGAAACGATAGGATTTTCTTTGGGGTTCCGAGTATCTCTTTTGCGATGCATTATTCCTCCTTTACTGCATCCCTCGTTCCCTCACATTGACGAATTAACACACAATTTGCGTCAATATGAAATACTATGGATTCCCTGCTTTGTCCTTCTAAATCGAGATACGTTTCTACGGAAACGATAGGATTTTCTAAGGGGTTCCGTGTATCGCTTATCTGATGCATTATTCCTCCTTTACTGAATCCCTCGCTCCCTCACATTGACGAATTAACACACAATTTGCGTCCATATGGAATACTCTTGATTCCCTGCATTGTCCTTCTAAATCGAGATACGTTTCTACGGAAACGATAGGATTTTCTTTGGGGTTCCGAGTATCTCTTTTCCGATGCATTATTCCTCTTTTACAGCATCCCTCGCTAACTCACATTGACGAATTAACACACAATTTGCGTACATATGAAATACTCTGGATTCCCTACATTGTCCTTCTAAATCGAGATACGTTTCTACGGAAACGATAGGATTTTCTTTGGGGTTCCGAGTATCTCTTTTCCGATGCATTATTCCTCCTTTACTGCATCCCTCGCTCCCTCACATTAACGAATTAACACAAAATTTGCGTCCATATGAAATACTCTGGATTCCCTGCATTGTCCTTCTAAATCGGGATTCGTTTCTACGGAAACGACAGGATTTTCTTTGGGGTTCCGAGTATCTCTTTTCCGATGCATTATTCCTCCTTTACTGCATCCCTCGCTCCCTTACATTGACGAATTAACACACAATTTGCGTCCATATGAAATACTCAGGATTCCCTGATTGTCCTTCTAAATCGAGATACGTTTCTACGGAAACGATAGGATTTTCTTTGGGGTTCCGAGTATCTCTTTTCCGATGCATTATTCCTCTTTTACAGCATCCCTCGCTAACTCACATTGACGAATTAACACACAATTTGCGTACATATGAAATACTCTGGATTCCCTGCATTGTCCTTCTAAATCGAGATACGTTTCTACGGAAACGATAGGATTTTCTTTGGGGTTCCGAGTATCTCTTTTCCGATGCATTATTCCTCCTTTACTGCATCCCTCGCTCCCTCACATTAACGAATTAACACACAATTTGCGTCCATATGAAATACTCTGGATTCCCTGCATTGTCCTTCTAAATCGGGATTCGTTTCTACGGAAACGACAGGATTTTCTTTGGGGTTCCGAGTATCTCTTTTCCGATGCATTATTCCTCCTTTACTGCATCCCTCGCTCCCCTTACATTGCCGAATTAACACACAAATTGCGTCCATATGAAATACTCTGGGTTCCCTGCATTATCTTTCTAAATCTAGATACGTTTCTATGGATACGATAGGATTTTCTTTTGGGAGTCGAGTATCTCTTTTCCGATGCATTATTCCTCCTTTACTGCAGCCCTCGCTCCCTCACATTGATGAATTAACACACAATTTGCGTCCATATGAAATACTCTGGGTTCCCTTCAGTATCTTTCTAAAACGAGATACGTTTCTACGGAACCGATAGGATTTTCTTTTGGGAGTCGAGTATCTCTTTTCCGATGCATTATTCCTCCTTTACTGCATCCCTCGCTCCCTCACATTGACGAATTAACACACAATTTGCGTCCATATGAAATACTCTGGAATCCCTGCATTGTCCTTCTAAATCGAGATACGTTTCTGCGGAAACGATAGGATTTTCTTTTGGGTTCCGAGTATCTCTTTTCCGATGCATTATTCCTCCTTTACTGCATCCCTCGTTCCCTCACATTGACGAATTAACACACAATTTGCGTCAATATGAAATACTATGGATTCCCTGCTTTGTCCTTCTAAATCGAGATACGTTTCTACGGAAACGATAGGATTTTCTAAGGGGTTCCGTGTATCGCTTATCTGATGCATTATTCCTCCTTTACTGCATCCCTCGCTCCCTCACATTGACGAATTAACACACAATTTGTGTCCATATGGAATACTCTTGATTCCCTGCATTGTCCTTCTAAATCGAGATACGTTTCTACGGAAACGATAGGAATTTCTTTGGGGTTCCGAGTATCTCTTTTCCGATGCATTATTCCTCCTTTACTGCATCCCTCTCTCCCTCACATTGACGAATTAACACACAATTTGCGTCCATATGAAATACTCTGGATTCCCTGCATTGTCCTTCTAAATCGAGATACGTTTCTACGGAAACGATAGGATTTTCTTTGGGGTTCCGAGTATCTCTTTTCCGATGCATTATTCCTCCTTTACTGCATCCCTCGCTCCCTCACATTGACGAATTAACACACAATTTGCGTCCATATGAAATACTCTGGATTCCCTGCATTATCTTTCTAAACCGAGATACGTTTCTGCGGAAACGATAGGATTTTCTTTTGGGAGTCGAGTATCTCTTTTCCGATGCATTATTCCTCCTTTACTGCATCCCTCGCTAACTCACATTGACGAATTAACACACAATTTGCGTTCATATGAAATACTCTGGATTCCCTGATTTGTCCTTCTAAATCGAGATACGTTTCTACGGAAACGATAGGATTTTCTTTGGGGTTCCCAGTATCTCTTTTCCGATGCATTATTCCTCCTTTACTGCATCCCTCGCTCCCTCACATTGCCGAATAACACACAAATTTCGTCCATATGAAATACTCTGGGTTCCCTGCATTATGTTTCTGAAACGAGATACGTTTCTACGGAAACGATAGGATTTTCTTTGGGGTTCCGAGTATCTCTTTTCCGATGCATTATTCCTCCTTTACTGCATCCCTCGCTCCCTCACATTGACGAATTAACACACAATTTGCGTCCATATAAAATACTCTGGATTCCCTGGATTGTCCTTCTAAATCGAGATACGTTTCTACGGAAACGATAGGATTTTCTATGGGGTTCCGCGTATCACTTTTACGATGCATTATTCCTCCTTTACTGCATCCCTCGCACCCTCACATTGACGAATTAACACACAATTTGCGTCCATATGAAATACTCTGGATTCCCTGCATTGTCCTTCTAAATCGAGATACGTTTCTACGGAAACGATAGGATTTTCTTTGGGGTTCCGAGTATCTCTTTTCCGATGCATTATTCCTCCTTTACTGCATCCTTCTCTCCCTCACATTGACGAATTAACACACAATTTGCGTCCATATGAAATACTCTGGATTCCCTGCATTGTCCTTCTAAATCGAGATACGTTTGTACGGAAACGATAGGATTTCCTTTGGGGTTCCGAGGATCTCTTTTCCAATGCATTATTCCTCCTTTACTGCATCCCTCGCTCCCTCACATTGACGAATTAACACACAATTTGCGTCCATATGAAATACTCTGGATTCCCCGCATTATTTTTCTAAAACGAGATACGTTTCTACGGAAACGATAGGATTTTCTCTTGGGAGTCGAGTATCTCTTTTCCGATGCATTATTCCTCCTTTACTGCATCCATCGCTAACTCACATTGACGAATTAACACACAATTTGCGTCCATATGAAATACTCTGGATTCCCTGCATTGTCCTTCTAAATCGAGATACGTTTCTACGGAAACGATAGGATTTTCTTTGGGGTTCCGAGTATCTCTTTTCCGATGCATTATTCCTCCTTTACTGCATCCCTCGCTCCCTCACATTGACGAATTAACACACAATTTGCGTCCATATAAAATACTCTGGATTCCCTGGATTGTCCTTCTAAATCGAGATACGTTTCTACGGAAACGATAGGATTTTCTATGGGGTTCCGCGTATCACTTTTCCGATGCATTATTCCTCCTTTACTGCATCCCTCGCTCCCTCACATTGACGAATTAACACACAATTTGCGTCCATATGAAATACTCTGGATTCCCTGCATTGTCCTTCTAAATCGAGATACGTTTCTACGGAAACGATAAAATTTTCTTTGGGGTTCCGAGTATCTCTTTTCCGATGCATTATTCCTCCTTTACTGCATCCCTCGCTCCCTCACATTGACGAATTAACACACAATTTGCGTCCATATGAAATATTCTGGATCCCTGCATTGTCCTTCTAAATCGAGATACGTTTCTACGGAAACGATAGGATTTTCTTTGAGGTTCCGAGTATCTCTTTTCCGATGCATTATTCCTCCTTTACTGCATCCCTCGCTCCCTCACATTGCCCAATTAACACACAATTTGCGTCCATATGAAATACTCTGGTTTCCCTGCATTATCTTTCTAAATCGAGATACGTTTCTACAGAAACGATAGGATTTTCTTTTGGGAGTCGAGTATCTCTTTTCCGACGCATTATTCCTCCTTTACTGCATCCCTCGCTCCCTCACATTGACGAATTAACACACAATTTGCGTCCATATGAAATACTCTGGATTCCCTGCATTGTCCTTCTAAATCGAGATACGTTTGTACGGAAACGATAGGATTTTCTTTGGGGTTCCGAGAATCTCTTTTCCGATGCATTATTCCTCCTTTACTGCATCCCTCGTTCCCTCACATTGACGAATTAACACACAATTTGCGTCCATATGAAATACTCTGAATTCCATGAATTGTCCTTCTAAATCGGGATTCGTTTCTACGGAAACGATAGAATTTTCTTTGGGGTTCCGAGTATCTCTTTTCCGATGCATTATTCCTCCTTTACTGCATCCCTCGCTCCCTCACATTGCCGAATTAACACACAAATTTCGTCCATATGAAATACTCTGGGTTCCCTGCATTATGTTTCTGA